>NC_084756.1:23602-66102 GCF_033978785.1 Entelurus aequoreus | reverse complement strand
GAATTAAATTTGGCTCAATTGAGGAGAGCGCGTACACCTGTACCCTTGTACAGTGTTCCAACACGCTCTGACGAAAGATTGTACACCTCCTTTTTTATTTGGACTTTCCCTGATTACATGGCAACAGCTGTTTCTAAGGGACGGGGGTCGTAAACAGCCATCGTCTTTGATTAAAACAGTTCAAAGAAAAGGTCGTAAAACAGTTCAAAGAAGAGGTCCCTGGAGGGGAGTCAGGTCCTGCTTCCTCTTCGCTTTGTAGTTCTCGGGCCAAGATTACAATAGAAGAAAGAAACAGAACACCTTCATGTTGCTTCCCATCCTACACAGTGGAGTTTTACAAGCCTTCTTCTTGGTAGGTTCAAAGACAGCTTTTGTCTTCTCGCCGGGGACTCATGGCAACACAAAGTTTTGTGATAACTTAGATACAATTATTCTGACAGTGTGGCAGAACCCTGAATATTGTTGAGTTAATGACACTCATTGGGTACTGTGCTGCAACTAACGATTATTTCGATAGTCAAAAAGTAATCGACTTTCTTAACCATGAGTCAACTAATGGGATTATGAAGCATATACTTTTATATTTCCCCATCTTGCATGATAATGAGGATGGTTCAGTTCTGGGGTCTTCAATGTTTTCCAGGCCAGGGACCCTCAAAAGTTTGACACCCATGGCCTACATGAACTCCATGGTGTTCAGGGATGAATAGTCTCTCCTATTGCTGTTGTACTATTTTTTCAGCTATAGTTACATTAATTATTAGTAATGTAGCAGCCTAGTTTTGAATGGCAGAGTCCCTGCTGCTATCACATGTTGATAAGAATATAACATTTACATAATAAAAATCAACTACAGGCTTCCCAAATGCTGTAATAAATTAAGCATGATGAGTTGAGCATACAGTCGTGCTCATAAGTTTACATACCCTGGGAGAATTTATGATTTCTTGGCCATTCTTCAGAGAATATGAATGATAACACAAAAACCTTTCTTCCACTCATGCTTAATGGTTGTGTGAAGCTATTTGTTGGCTAACAACTGTGTTTACTCTTTTTAAATCAAAATGACAAAAGAAAGTACCAAATGGCCCTGATCAAAAGTTTACATACCCCAGTGTTCAAACGCTGATTAAGAAGTGGAAAATGAGGGATTCAGATAGACCAGCAAAGATTTCAGCCACAACTGCCAGGAAAATTGTTCGAGATGCAAATAAAAATCCACAAATAACTTCAGCTGAAATACAGGACTCTCTGAAAAATTGTGGTGTAGCTGTTTCAAGATGCACAATAAGGAGGCACTTGAAGAAAAATGGGCTGCATGGTTGAGTCGCCAGAAGAAAGCCATCACTCCAAATTACTTTGTTCCAGAAGTTTTGAGGCTTGTCTCTGTGCTGTTTGGCGTAATGTAAGCGGGATACTTTGTGACATTTGCGCAGAAATGGCTTTCTTCTGGCGACTCGACCATGCAGCCCATTTCTCTTCAAGTGCCTCTTTATTGTGCATCTTGAAACCGCTAAACCACAATTTTTCAGAGAGTCCCGTATTTCAGCTGAAGTTATTTGTGGATTTTTCTTTGCATCTTGAACAATTTTCCTGGCATTTGTGGCTGAAATCTTTGCTGGTCTACCTGAATCCCTCATTTTCCACTTCTTAATCAGCGTTTGAACACTGCTGATTGGCATTCTCAATTCCTTGGATATCTTTTTATACCCCTTTCCTGTTTTATGCAGTTCAATTACCTTTTCTCGCAGATCCTTTGACAATTCTTTTGCCTTCCCCATGACTCAGAATCCAGAAAGATCTGTGCAGCACTGGATGAAAGATAATGGTCTGTCAGAAGCCCAGAAACTCACTGACCTTTTATACACACACATTAATTACAAACAAACATGTCACAGGTGAGGATTGGAACCTTGATTAGCCATTCAAACCTGTTTGTGTCAACTTTTGTGCATGTTATCATATCAAAGTCACTGGGGTATGTAAACTTTTGATCAGGGTCATTTGGGTACTTTCTTTTGTCATTTTGATTTAAAAAGAGTCAACACAGTTGTTTGCCAATAAATAGCTTCACACAACCATTAAGCATGAGTGGAAGAAAGGTTTTTGTGTTATCATTCATATTCTCTGAAGAATAGCCAAGAAATCATAAATTCTCCCAGGGTATGTAAACTTATGAGCACGACTGTATGTCAGCATGTGGCCCCACTTTTAACTTTTCTTTTCAAACGCTTATTGCAAACGCTTACTTACAGTAAGTCATTAATTTGACTTAAGTCATTTTTTTGTCATTATTTTGACTTAGTAAGTCATTATTTTGTCATATTTTGGACTTATTAAATTAATTGGGTAACTAGGAATGTTTTTTGTATTGTTTTTACTTTACGGAAAAAATATTGAGATATATATCGTATATCGGCATTGAGCATATGGAGCGGAAAACACAACCAAAAATTGTAGGCTTCTTCATGCAACAAAGCCGGCCTACTTCACCACAGTCTGTAGTCTATTGCGCCCCCCCCCCCCCCCCCCCCCCCCCCCCAGGATGTGGTGGCAGCGATGAGATGGAGACGTGATGGCGACAGGCCGAGTTACGCTATTCCTTACACACACCCACCCCCTTCCCTGAAATTTTCTGGGGGAAACACTGTAATCGGATTATAAAGCATATACTTTTATATTTTCCCATCTTGCATGATAATGAAGATGGTTCAGTTATGGGGTCTTCAACGTTTTCCACGCCAGGGACTCCCAAAATGTTTGAGAAATGGAGTGGGTACCCCTTACTTTTATATCTTACTTACATATATTTAAGGTGTGGCAGCTTTTATTTTGCCATGGTGGTGCACCACCATCAGTTAGGTAGGGGAATGTGCATTTGATGACTACCGGTATATATTTCTTTACGTACTGCGTAAAAACTAAACAAATCTGTAGACTGGCAGCTCATTCGCCAGAATTTTGTCATAGAATGTATGCAGTTTTTACAGCATTGTCCTCTAAATGGAAAAATGGTACTACTGCTTTTTTACGGTAAAAGTCTGGCAACAGAGCGGCCATTTTTTTACCGTAATTTCTATGCGGTGTATTAGTATAGAGCTATACCGGGGCGGTATAGCTCGGTTGGTAGAGTGGCCGTGCCAGCAACTTGAGGGTTGCAGGTTCGATCCCCGCTTCCGCCATCCTAGTCACTGCCGTTGTGTCCTTGGGCAAGACACTTTACCCGCCTGCTCCCAGTGCCACCCACACTGGTTTAAATGTAACTTAGATATTGGGTTTCACTATGTAAAGCGCTTTGAGTCACTAGAGAAAAGCACTATATAAATATAATTCACTTCACTAATTCACATTACTGTAAATGGAAAAACGGTACCATGTTTTTTCCTACCGGTAACACTCTGGTCAGTTTTTTTCTTTTTTTTTCACCGTAAAATCTATTATCATTTTTACATCTTACAATTTAATGGATAACTTGCTTTGAAATCATAAGTCAATCAGATATGTATCTTTATTTTGAACCAAAAAGTTTGTAATGCATAATAATGAAATATTTGTTACCTTATTAGGAAAAAAAAAACAAATAGTTCATTATTATTACAGATAATACTTTCCAACTTAAATTCATACAAATGTAACTAATGTTACATTATTAACGTGAACTTTATTATTACACAGTAAGTAAATTACTTATTTGAGTGTTTATTTTTATTTCAAGAAAGAAAAATACAACGTTTAATAATATATTGTTTGTTACATTATTAGGAAACACGAAAATAATAGTTAATTATTGTTACAGATAATTACTTTCTACCCTAAATTCATAAAAATGGAACTAACATTACATTACTAACATCCATCCATCCATCCATCCATTTTCTACCGCTTGTCCCTCTCGGGGTCGCGAGGGCCGCTGGAGCCTATCTCACACGTGAACAACATTATTATTACAGATGAATAAATAAGTTATTTTATTTCAAGAAAAAAAATGCAACGTTCAACAATATAATGTTTGTTACATTATTAAAAAACACGAAAATAATATTTCATTATTATTACAGATAATTACTTTCCAACCTAAATTCATAAACATTTTAATAACATTACATTATAAACATAAGCAACATTATTATTACATACTAATAAAAAAAACCAAGCAGGAATTTAAGTATTTTTATTATTAAATAATACAAATGCAAACTAATAATAAAGTATTTGTTATATTAGGTAATATTGATTACAAATATATGCAATTTCATGTATTTTTTTTGTTAATATCTGCTTATTTTCTGTTTCAACATGTTCTATATACACTTCTATTAAAATGTAATAATCACTTATTCTTCTCTTCTTTGATACTTTACATTAGTTTTGGATGATACCACACATTTAGGTATCGATCCGATACCAAGTAGTTACAGGATCATACATTGGTCATATTCAAAGTCCTCATGTGTCCAGGGACGTATTTCCTGAGTTTATAAACATAATATACATTTTTTTTAAACGAAAAAAGATTTTCTGATGCTAAAAAATATCGATAGAATCATACTAGTATCGACTAGATACGCTCCTGTACTTGGTATCATTACAGTGGATGTCAGGTGTAGATCCACCCATGGCGTTTGTTTACATTGTGACGCCGGTGATCTATTGTATCCTCCTACGGTGTATAATAAAGCATGTTTAGCTATGCCTCGTCCTCCATTGTTAATGATACTTGTAAGACACTTACTTTATTTGTTGCCATGGAGGCCAGGATTAGTGATTTAGAAGTAGCTACAACACTGCTAGCTAGCTAGCCATGTCTTAAAGCACCTCTTCCAGTGTTATAACTTCACCTTTATCTTTAGTTTTTAGACCAAAATGCGTCCATTCTCCCTTTTCTGTCTACACACTGTGTCTGCTTGTAAGTACTCTGTGTTTGTGCGCTGCCGAACATGCTCCTCTGTTCGTAAAACCAGCAATGTCATGGCGTGACGACGACGCGCTGTCATGCCTGTAAAAAAAAATAATAATATGGCGAACCGGTACTTGTCAAACAGTGTATATATACTGTATATATATATATATATACAGTATATACCCTTTTTGATTCATTAGTACCGATACTATACTAGTACCGGGATACCGTACAACCCTAAATTGAACATATTCAGCCTCCTGACATTAAAAGGTAATGAGAAGATGTATCATCTTTTCCCAGACATCAGCATTAGGAGACACTTTCAAGTCACGGTGTGAGCCTGCCGCTGCATCCTGGTCTTTACTTAAGTACAATCTGTGGAACTTTCCACTTTCATTCATACGTCAAAGAAGCTCTTATCCGTCAGTTTTGAAATAACACTCAAAAGATATCATTTCGTTTGTGTCAGTGCTCACAAAGATACACTTAGCTTTGTTTTAGCCAGACGTTTGGGGTGAGTCACAGCTCACTTTGTGTGCCGGGTGAAAGGTGCAGCCCCGCCATCCCATCCTAGCCCAGCCCCTCTAACTCTGCTTGGCAGTGCCTGATGGGCTCTGTGCATCAAATGTAGACCTGCAGCACTAAGTTCCTCTTTAATTCATAGCATAGGAGACCTATTATTTCTGTCTCACTGCTAATGCAATTTGCAAGCAAGCAGCTAGCGTCTGTACGTGTACAGTACAGAGTATATATGGTGCTGCCAGGAACTGATTTACATACTTTGTGGGTTGTTGTTTTTTACCAACACAGGCCTCATATTTTAACTTTTTATAAGGGACAAGCGGTAGAAAATGGATGGATGGATGGATGGTCAAGGCAAGTGTTGCCTTAAAGGAGGGCTCATATTTTAGGGCACCAAGGCAAGTTAGAAGGGCACCAAGGCAAACATTTTTTATTTTTTTTGAGGCAGGGACTCCAAAGCATGCTTGCATACATTATATATTAGGGCTGCGAATCTTTGGGTGTCCCACGATTCGGTTCAATATCTATTCATTCAATACATAGGATTTCAGCAGGATCTACCCCAGTCTGCTGACATGCAAGCAGAGTCGTAGATTTTTGTAAAAAGCTTTTATATTTGTAAAGGACAATGTTTTATCAACTGATTGCAATAATGTAATTTTTTTAACTATTAAATGAACCAAAAATATGACTTATTTTATCTTTGTGAAAATATTGGACACAGTGTGTTGTCAAGCTTATGAGATGCGATGCAAGTGTAAGCCACTGTGACACTATTGTTCTTTTTTTTTTTTTTTTTTTATAAATGTCTAATGATAATGTCAATGAGGGATTTTTAATCACTGCTATGTTGAAATTGTAACTAATATTGATACTGTTGTTGATAATATTCATTTTTGTTTCACTACTTTTGGTTTGTTCTGTGTCGTGTTTGTGTCTCCTCTCAATTGCTCTGTTTATTGCAGTTCTGAGTGTTGCTGGGCCGGGTTTGGTTTTGGAATTGGATTGCATTGTTATGGTATTGCTGTGTATTGTTTTGTTGGATTGATTAATAAATAAAACATTTTTAAAAAATAGATTTTTGAAAAATGAGAATCGATACTGAATCGTACAACGTGAGAATGGCGATTTGAATTTGAATCGATTTTTTCCCACACCCCTATTATATATATATATATATATATATATATATATATATATATATATATATATATATATATATATATATATATATATATATATATATATATATATATATATATATATATATATATATATATATATATATATATATATGTATATATATATATATATATGTATATATATATATATATATGTATATATATATATATATATGTATATATATATATATATATATATATATATATATATATATATATATATATATATATATATATATATATATATATATATATATATATATACTATATATATATATATGTATATATATATATATGTATATATATATATATATATATATATATATATATATATATATATATATATATATATATATATATATATATATACTATATATATATATATATGTATATATATATATATATATATATATATATATATAAACTTTCGATTTTTTTTTTTTTAAAGTCACATTTTCCACATTTTTTAAAATAATTTCGATTTAGCTCAAAACTTTTTATCTCATAATTTAAATGTATCTCATAATTTCGATTAATCTCATTTCGAATTTTATCTCATTATAATGTATTTTTATGTCATAATTGTGATTTTTTTTTTTACCTTAAAATTTCGACTCATTTTATTTCGATTTTTTGATCTCATGATTGTGACTTCATATCAGGATTTCCCACTTTTTATCTCAGAATTTCCACTTTATATAATAGAGTTTTTATGTCACGATTTAAATGTATATGATGATTTTGACTAACTCATAATTTACTTTTTATCTCATAATTTCGATCTTTTTATCTCATGACTTTTTATCTCATAATTTCGATTTATCTCATGTCAAATTTGATCTCATTATGGATTTTTATGTCATAATTAAGACTCATAATTAGGACTTTTTATCTCATTTCAACTTTATCTCATAATTTTGACTTATTTCCTAATTTCGATTATTTTTAATCATGACTTTTTGTGTCATAATTTGGATTTATCATTTTGAATTTTATCTCATGAATATGGATTTGTATGTCTTCCTCCCACCTCCAAAGACATGCACCTGGGGATAGGTTGATTGGCAACACTAAATGGTCCCTAGTGTGTGAATGTGAGTGTGAATGTTGTCTGTCTATCTGTGTTGGCCCTGCGATGAGGTGGCGACTTGTCCAGGGTGTACCCCGCCTTCCGCCCAGATGCAGTTGAGATAGGCTCCAGCACCCCCCGTGACCCCAAAAGGGACAAGCGGTAGAAAATGGATGGATGGATGGATGGATATACAGTATATAAACTGTTTTTTCAATTATTATTAATATTAACTTGTCAGCTTTTTGTCATTTAATGATGCCTTTATCTCTATTTTTACATTTGATAGAGGGAGGTATTATTTTTTCTTTTTTTTATGATTATAAAACTATCTGTATTACATGTATGCTAACGTAGCGTACGCATGTCAACCCATAGGGGGCGCCACAAACGTAATTTACAAGCAACGTGAAAAGTTAGGACACCCCAATGGGTAGATAGCAGAGGTGTGGACTCGAGTCACATGACTTGGACTCGAGTCAGACTCGAGTCACATGACTTGGACTCGAGTCAGACTCGAGTCATGAATTTGATGACTTTAGACTCGACTTGACAAAATGTAAAGAGACTTGCAACTTGACTTGTGACTTCACTTGGACTTGAGCCTTTTGACTTGACAGGACTTGCTACTTTCCCCAAAACCTAAAGCTTAAAAAGTTATTTGGGAGCGCTCCGTTGCTTTCATTTTGTACGTGTCTGTCTATCAGTGTGTGTGCTGCGTGTCAGCGTGTGTGCTCTCAGTACAACAGCCAATCAAATTAGATCTACATTGTTTTCATCACACAGCATTCAGCCAATCAAATTGCAGGACAATCAATGAACAAGAGTTGTCAAACAACGCGGCAGTGAGAAAGATTTATACCAAAGTTGGTTTCGTTCGGGTATAAAAACTACGACTTGGTCAACAAAAAACGAATTGCCGTATGCAAATCACACAGTTCGAAAATATTACGGACGGAGACGCAACAACTTCCAACTTCGTTCGACATTTGAAGTTGCACAAAGAAGGGTAAGTTTTGAATGTAAGATAACGTTTATTGGCTAAGTAACGTGACTTTTATTTGCTGTGTAGTTAAATCAGTGAGGCTGTAAACTCACTGCTAACGTCATAACCATACACATCTTATAAGTAGACGCAGCATCGAGCGCTACTGCCTACTGGCGCAGACGAGACGCGGGGCCGCCATCTTGGAGTGGTGATCCGCTCCACTCAGTACAATTCATTTGGCAGGAGCAATGAACTGTCAGCGCATTTAATTCATCTTACCTCACTGAATACCACTCATTTTCACACGCTTTTTTGTCATACGTGTAGCTATGATAACGGACACATGTTTTATTATTCATAGTTTGCTTAACAGTAATATAATATTCTTATATGCTATAAGTGACCAGACGTCCGAGATCAAAACTGGGAATATAAGCCCAGAGAAGGGTGAAAAAAACGGTTTAGCTATTTTTAAGTTGAAGAAACAATATGATTAGGTTATATATACATGCGTATATCCTACATAAACAATGTATGAATACATTAGATATCTATATATCTTATGGACCGTATCTCTGTTGCTGCAGGAGCAGAGAGTTTATTCTGTCTTGACACTTTGTATTGATATTTTGTATTACATTCTTCCCTTAAATGATCGTGTTTACAGTGATTGTTATACATGTATTTTTTATGTATGTCGGTTTGGATAAAAGCGTCTGCCAAATACTTAAACATATATAAACACCTGAAAGTCTTTATATCAGCTAAAACCACCAATCTGTTTCACTGGATTCAGAATAAAACCAAATTCTGTTTTACCCAACAATGTTAGTATTTGAATATTGTTACTTGAAGACTTATTCCTGGTTACAATTATACTGTTAAGAAAGTATTGTCTTATATTTTGCCTAAAATGAGAATGCATCATAATCAGTGGCGGCTGGTGAATTTTGTTTTAGGTGGGGCTGAAAGTTTGTAAACCAAACCCCTGTAGGGGCGTCATCCTCCCCCAGAAGATTTATTTGTGATTTTCACATACAAATATTGAAGATCTTTGCTCCTTCTCAACTCTGTGGTAATGTTATTTTCATAAAATACAACCAATAGTACATTAATGTTAAATCTTACTTGTGAAAAGTAATCCCCCAATTCCTATTTTCAACAGTCCGCTCATTTGAGCAGGAAAACGCTGAACATCAGCCCGGCATCTTTGTTTTCTACCTGTCAACTGTCAGTTTAGGCTGCTCGCCGGCTCCTCATCACCACTTCAAGATGCAATTTGCTCGCATCACAGCAACCAATACTGCGTCTACTTATAAGATGTCTATGGTTATAACATAATTTCAAACACAGCAATATGTTGCGTCCACTGCAGGTTGCTACCTTATTCATACTTTTTGTCAAGTGATTTTTTTAAGCAGGGTTGCATGAGGTACCTATACTTAACGTTACGTTAGTCAATGTATCACACACAGCAACGTAACGTTAGACGGCGGTCAGCAGCACCACGTATTTTAGCCACCTACAAAAAGACAAACATAGTCAAATAAAGGTCAGTTAAAATGTATACTATATTAAGAATATGTGTACATATTGCATAGGGCCCTGACATCTAAAAAGTACAACTCTGTTCATTGTTATATTCATGTATTTGTTATGTTTTTCATGTGTACGCACACATCAACACACGTACAGTATGAGATGAGATCAATGAGATAAGGTAAGAACAGGATATAATCTGCTGTGGAACTAGTTACAATGCAATATGACATGGAAATACAATGTTAACACTTTTGTACAAATAAGTACAGTTGCACTTGTTTTTGCAAATGTGTTTATTCTGTAAAGGAATGAGTTAAATGTTTAAAATTGTTTAAACTATTAAAATGACTGGTTAATAGTGCTATTTTGAATTGCAATGTCAGTACTATTTTTTTTCCTGCTATTTCAAATGCACTTGTTTTAATAAATAAATACAGCGGTTTAAAAGCATACACAATCTGTGTAAAAATATTAGTCTGTGGTTAAAAGGACTTGAAAGGACTCGAAACTCAAAATGCAGGACTTGTGACTTGACTTGAGACTTTCCAGTCTTGACTTTGGACTTGACTCGGGACATGCCTGTCTTGACTCGGGACTTGACTCGAGACTTGAGGGCAAAGACTTGAGACTTACTTGTGACTTGCAAAGCAATGACTTGGTCCCACCTCTGGTAGATAGCGAGAATTTTTAACATCCAGCCAGAAAATATGGTGAAATTACACTTTTAAAGCTAATATATTTTTTATATCTAGCCCACTTTTCTCAAGTTTAGCTCATTTTCTTCACATTTAAGGTGGAAATTCCATTTTGGATGGATAGATAGCATTTATATTTAGATTTAACATTTATATTTAACATTCACGATTAATTTGTACTTTGAATGCGAAGAAAATGAGCTAAATATTCAAAATAAAGTGTGATTGATATTCGGTGTTGGTATTTCCAGCCAGTTTGTGGCGCCCCCTGTGGGTTGACAAGTGGAAAATATGTTAGGTAATACAGATATCCTCCAAGTAATCATTAAACAAATGGTTAATGGTAATTAGTTGCTAAGGCCCACCTATGTAGCTCACATCTGAACCGATTCGGTACCAATTCCTGATACTTGGGAGTCAATACCAGTACTCAACGATACCAAATTTTGGTACGGTTGTGTGTGTTCATACTTACTAATTGTTTTTGATGATGAAACCAATTTTTTTCTCGCAAAATTAAAAAGCGAGCTGATTTATATCACTGCTGTCCAGTTGTTATGTCTTGTTTTGTTATCGCATTTGTCTCATTTGCAAGTATGACATTTAGTTGTTGCAATTGCAGTTGCAAGTCCAAGACGTTAGGTGGCAGTAGTGTGTAGTTGATGGTGTGTTGGCTGGTCAGTGCAGACTTTGCTAAATCTAATCTTGTGTTGCGCCCTAAAAAGGAGGTGATGAAATTAAAAAGTTAAAATCGCTAATGCTATTCAGTAGCACGTCAATAGCAAAGCCCATGTGTGTTAGCATCAAGCTGGCGCATTTTTGGAAAAGAGGAGTCTTACTTTACTTACGTTGGAGCATTTTTTTTTTGAGCAAATTATTTTGTTGGCATTGGAAATTACCTAGAGAAGGGATGTCCAAACTTTTTGACTGACTTTTTTTTAGCCGAAAACCGACTCCGTGCAAAGTATATATATATATATATATATGTATATGTATGTATATACAGTATACATACAGTATATGTGTATATATGTGTGTGTGTGTGTGTATATATGTGTGTATATATATGTATATATGTTAATGTGTATATATGTGTGTATATATCAATCAAAGTTTATTTATATAGCCCTTAATCACAAGTGTCTCAAAGTGCTGCATAAGCCACAACTCTGCTCAGATCCCACATATGTTTATATATGTATATATATGTAAGGAGGTGAACTGATGTGGGGAGTCTGCAGAGGTTCTTTCAGAAGGTTGGGACAGTTGTTAGGGAAGACTCCAGGCGGCGCCACTTCGTGGTCTGTTCATTGTTGTCTGTGAATGTTCTTCTTTGTTGGTTGATGCCATCTTAGGTCACAACTGCATGTCTTTTCTAAAGGTAAGCAGGAAGGGACCAGGCTCCCCAGTTAAAAGATGAAAAAAAGTTATTGTTTGGCACTATTAAGCCGATTTATTCACAAAATATGATGGCTAAGAGTTATATTAAGGTGGGGGTTCTGTAAGTTGTGAAGAGACTGTGGATTTTGTTAAGTTTGTATGCCAGTGTGTGTGGTAGCCCAGAAGCATGTTATGCTAGGACATGTTTTGGTTCTTTTCATATGATTATCCACTCACTCAGTCATTTATGCCTACATGCATGCACACACACACACACACACACACACACACACACACACACACACACACACACACACACACACACACACACACACACGTTACCTGTTGGGTATATTACTGGTCACGATGAGAGAAGTTGATTGTGTTATAAGATATAAAGCAATGGTTCTTAACCTGGGTTCGATGGAACCCTAGGGGTTCGGTGAGTCGGCCTCAGGGGTTCGGCGGAGGTCAAAACACACTGACTCATCGTGTAAATACAAACTTCTCCCTATCGGCGTATTAAGGATACGGCAACAGCTGACTGATTTGCAGGTGTGTAATTTGTTGAGTTTATGCACTGTGTTGGTTTTGTTGTTTGAACAAGGTGATGTTCATGCACGGTTCATTTTGTGTACCAGTAAAAAAACATGTTAACACCTTAGTATGGGGAACATATTCACCATTAATTAGTTGCTTATTAACATGCAAATTAGTAACATATTGGCTCTTAAAGGCCTACTGAAATGAGATTTTCTTATTTAAACGGGGATAGCAGATTCATTCTATGTGTCATACTTGATCATTTCGCGATATTGCCATATTTTTGCTGAAAGGATTTAGTAGAGAACATCGACGATAAAGTTCGCTACTTTTGGTCGCTGATAAAAAAAAGCCTTGCCTGTACCGGAAGTAGCGTGACGTCACAGGTTGTGGAGCTCCTCACATCTGCACATTGTTTACAATCATGGCCACAAGCAGCGAGAGCGATTCGGACTGAGAAAGCGATGATTTCCCCATTAATTTGAGCGAAGATGAAAGATTTGTGGATGAGGAAAGTGAGAGTGAAGGATTAGAGGGCAGTGGAAGTGATTCAGATAGGGAAGATGCTGTGAGAGGCGGGTGGGACCTGATTTTCAGCTGGGAATGACTAAAACAGTAAATAAACACAAGACATATATATACTCTATTAGCCACAACACAACTAGGCTTATATTTAATATGCCACAAATTAATCCCACATAACAAACACCTCCCCCCTCCCGTCCATATAACCCGCCAATACAAATCAAACACCCGCACAACACACTCAATCCCACAGCCCAAAGTACCGTTCACCTCCCCAAAGTTCATACAGCACATATATTTCCCCAAAGTTACGTACGTGACATGCACATAGCGGCACGCACGTACGGGCAAGCGATCAAATGTTTGGAAGCCGCAGCTGCGTACTCACGGTAGCGCGTATCCAACTCAAAGTCCTCCTGGTAAGAGTCTCTGTTGTTCCATCTCCACAAGCATGCGTATCCAACTCAAAGTCCTCCTTGTAAGAGTCTATGTTGTCCCAGTTCTCCACAGGCCAATGGTAAAGCTTGACTGTCATCGTTCGGGAATGTAAACAATGAAACACATAGAGCCGCTAAGTGTTTGTGTTGCTGCAGCCAGCCGCTAATACACCGCTTCCCACCTACAGCTTTCTTCTTTGCAGTCTCCATTGTTCATTAAACAAATTGCAAAAGATTCACCAACACAGATGTCCAGAATACTGTGGAATTTTGCGATGAAAACAGATGACTTAATAGCTGGCCACAATGGTGTCCCAAAATGTCTGCTACAATCCGTGACGTCACGCGCAAACGTCATCATACCGAGACGTTTTCAGCAGGATATTTTGCGGGAAATTTAAAATTGCACTTTACTAATCTAACCCGGCCGTATTGGCATGTGTTGCAATGTCAAGATTTCATCATTGATATATAAACTATCAGACTGCGTGGTCGGTAGTAGTGGGTTTCAGTAGGCCTTTAAACGGGAATAGCAGATCCATTCTATGTGTCATACTTGATCATTTCGCGATATTGCCATATTTTTGCTGAAAGGATTTAGTACAGAAAATCGACGATAAAGTTCGCAACATTTGCTCGCTGATAAAAAATGCCTTGCCTGTACGGAAGTAGCGTGACGTCACAGGAGCTAGTATTCCTCACAATTCCCCGTTGTTTACAATGGAGCGAGAGAGATTCGGACCGAGAAAGTGACGATTACCCCATTAATTTGAGCGAGGATGAAAGATTCGTAGATGAGGAACGTTACAGTGAAGGACTTGAGAGGCAGTGATGGACGTATCTTTTTTCGCTCTGACCGTAACTTAGGTACAAGCTGGCTCATTGGATTCCACACTCTCTCCTTTTTCTATTGTAGATCACAGATTTGTATTTTAAACCACCTCAGATACTATATCCTCTTGAAAATGAGAGTCGAGAACGCGAAATGGACATTCACAGTGACTGAACATGTAAATACACGATTAATAATATTCAGCTTTGCGAAGCTAAAAAAAATAGAAGCTAACCTAGCAACGTAGCCAACGTGATAGCATAGCAGTCTCAAATGCAGATAGAAACTAAATTAAAAAAAACCCTGACTGGATGGATAGACAGAAGATCAAAAATACTATTAAACCATGAACATGTAAATACACGATTAATAATATTCAGCTTTTCGAAGCTAAAAAAATAGAAGCTAACCTAGCTACGTAGCCAACGTGATAGCATAGCAGTCTCAAATGCAGATAGAAACTAAATTAAAAAAAAACCTGACTGGATGGATAGACAGAAGATCAAAAATACTATTAAACCATGAACATGTAAATACACGATTAATAATATTCAGCTTTTCGAAGCTAAAAAAATAGAAGGTAACCTACCTACGTAGCCAACGTGATAGCATAGCAGTCTCAAATGCAGATAGAAACTAAATTTTAAAAAACCCTGACTGGAGGGATAGACAGAAGATCAAAAATACTATTAAACCATGAACATGTAAATACACGATTAATAATATTCAGCTTGGCGAAGCTAAAAAAACAGAAGCTAACTTAGATGCGGCGGCGGGCTTACTCACGGTAGCGCGTCTGCTATCCTGCTCAAAACACAACAGAACCTCCTGGTGTTGGTGTTGCTGTAGTCTGCCGCTCCACCGATCGCACCTACAACTTTCTTATTTGCAGTCTCCATTGTCCATTAAACAAATTGCAAAAGATTCACCAACACAGATGTCCAGAATACTGTGGAATTTTGTCGAAGAAAACAGAGGTATTTGAATTGGGTCCAAACACTTCCCTTGCCCTCGTGACGTCACGCGCATACGTCATCATACCGCAACGTTTTCAAGCGGAAGTTTCCTGGGAAGTTTAAAATTGCACTTTATAAGTTAACCCGGCCGTATTGGCATGTGTTGCAATGTTAAGATTTCATCATTAATATATAAACTATCAGACTGCGTGGTCGGTAGTAGTGGGTTTCAGTAGGCCTTTAACTAGTCATTATTAAGTACTTATTAATGCCTTATTCGGCATGGCCTTATTATAACCCTAACCCTCTAACCCTGACCCTAACCCTAACCAAATAACTCTAAATTAAGTCTTTATTACTTAGAATATGTTCCCCTAGTGTCCAAATAACTCTAAATTAAGTCTTTGTTACTTAGAATATGTAACCAAAAACATATAACTTTGTCTTGAATATGAAAAAAACCAACATTTTCTTTTTCACTAAAGAAGGGTTCGGTGAATACGCATATTAAACTGGTTGGGTTCATTACCTCCAACAAGGTTAAGAACCACTGATATAAAGTGTTATAGTGTGACATATTTTGTATTTTGTGACAACTCCATGTCTTTTCTATATGTTTATATATGTATATATGTGTATACGTGTCTATATGTATGTTTATATACAGTATATATGTATATGTATATACTGTATGTGTATACTTGTATACAGTATATATATGTTTATATATGTATATATGTATATATGTGTATGTATATCATACTTGCCAACCCTCCCGTTTTTAGCGGGAGGCTCCCGGTATTCAGCGCCTCTCCCGATAACCTCCCGGCAGAAATTTTCTCCCGACAAGCTCCCGGTATTCAGCCGGAGCTGGAGGCCACGCCCCCTCCAGCTCAATGCGGACCTGAGTGGGGACAACCTGTTCTCACGTCCGCTTTCCCACAATATAAACAGCTTGCCTGCCCAATGACGTCATAACATCTACGGCTTTTAGAGAGTAGAGTGCACAACTCCGCACACAACAAGGAGACGAAGCAGAAGAACGAGGAAGTTACAGACATGGCGACGCCGTCGACGAGCAAGATGAAGAAATACGCTTGCAAGTTCCAAAACGAATGGAAACATGAATTTCAGTTCATCCAGGACAGTTCGAAGGGGAAGGGGTATGTAATTATGTGGACTGTACATTTTGTAAAACAGACTTCTCCATTGAACACGGTGGCCGAGTCATGAACGGAGGAGAAGTTAAACAGGACAATACTGCCATCTACTGGATAGCCCCCGGAACACTGAAATTCAAGTAGTTATTTTATTTATATGTATAATAAAATACATATATATACATATATATATATATAGCTAGAATTCACTGAAAGTCAAGTATTTCATACATATATATATATAAATATATATATATATATGAAATACTTGAGTTGGTGAATTCTAGCTGTAAATATACTCCCCTATTAACCACGCCCTTAACCACGCCCCCAACCACGCCCACGCCCAACCGCGCCCCCCCACCTCCCGGTATCGGAGGTCTCAAGGTTGGCAAGTATGATGTATATGTGTATATGTATGTTTATATACAGTATGTATGTATGTATGTATATGCAGGGTTTCCCGCAGCGGCCGCCTTAACAACAAAGTGCCACCGCCTAAACTAAAGTCTTAACAAGCTGCCCCGCTTAGTTCTGCCTCTGCCTCTGTCAGTATGTCTCTGCAGCACGCAGCATTGTCCCACCCACACAACCATCTGATTGGTTACACGCAGAGCGGTAACAGCCAATCAGCAGTGCGTATTCAGAGCGCATGTAACAGCCAATCAGCAGTGCGTATTCAGAGCGCATGTAACAGCCAATCAGCAGTGCGTAATTCAGAGCACACGTAACAGCCAATCAGCAGTGCGTATTCAGAGCGCATGTAACAGCCAATCAGCAGTGCGTATTCAGAGCGCATGTAACAGCCAATCAGCAGTGCGTATTCAGAGCGCATGTAACAACCAATCAGCAGTGCGTATTCAGAGCGCATGTAACAGCCAATCAGCAGTGCATATTCAGAGCGCATGTAACAGCCAATCAGCAGTGCGTATTCAGAGCGCATGGAATCAGTGCTCAGGCAGGCAGAGAGGAGAGACGGTGGGTTGAGCAGAAAGGTGTTTAGCAGGTAAGCGTAAGGCAGCGGAGTCTCCCCAAATTATAATAAACACTTCCAAGTCAACTACTAGTAACATCACTATGAGCCCGTTGATGTTCTAGAAACATAAGCGGCAGCTCAGCTCGCTCGCAGTCCTTGAGGTGAAGGCTAATTAGCTTTTAGCGTAACGTTAGCTCATTTTGCGGTGTGCGTGCGTGTGTTACGGACAGCAAAGCTCTGTCTGTGAGAGAAAGACAAGCATTATTGACCTACAGTTATTTCACTCTACCTTTTCTGTGTTGATTGAGCTGTGTTGAAGCAGCAAAAAATTACATTACGTTAAATGAAGAGTTTCTGTCTCTGATAGTTGATATAATAATGTAACTGCATCATTAAGCCTACATAAACTCCATGGTGTTCAGGGATGAATAGTCTCTCCTATTGCTATTGTACTATTTTTCAGCTATAGTTACATTAATCATTAGGAATGTAGCAGCCTAGTTTAGAATGGCAGGGTCCCTGCTATCACAAGTTGATAAAAATATAACATTTACATAATAAAAATCAACTACAGGCTTCCCAAATGCTGTAATAAATTAAGCATGATGAGTTGAGCATATGTCAGCATGTGGCCCCACTTTTAACTCCTTTTTTCAAACGCTTATTGCAAACTCTTACTTATAGTAAGTCATTAATTTGACTTTGTAAGTCATTATTTTGACTTAGTAAGCCATTATTTTGTCATTATTTTGACTTAGTAAATTACTAAGTCATAATAATGACATACTTAGTATCTCAGGTAACTAGAACTGTTTTGTTTTTACTTTACGGAAAAAATATCGAGATATATATTGTATATCGCCATTCAGCAAATGGAGCGGAAAACACAACCAAAAGTTGTAGGCTTCTTCACGCGACGAAGCCGACCTACTTCACCACAGTCTGTAGTCTATTGCCCCCCAGGCTGTGGTGGCAGTGACGAGGTGGAGACATGATGGCGACAGGCCGAGTTAACACCGATCCTTACACCCACCCACCCACCCCCTCCCCCTGGAGAGTCACCACCTTAACTAACACATTTTCTGGGGGAAACACTGATATGTATGTATATAAATATGTATAAGTGTGTACTGTGTATACTGTATATATGTATGTGAATGTATGTATGTATATATTAGAGGTGGGAATCTTTGGGCACCTCACGATTCGATTAAAAAAATATGTTTATATGTATATGTGTACATATATGTATATGTTTACTTTTGGCTTCTATAAATAAACTAGCAATGCTTATTAAGAATTAAAATCGATACATTGATGATGATGATGATTTCCACAGGGTCCAATCAGATCAGTGCGTGAGTCGAGGTAGTCGCTTAAAAAGAAGCTCACAGTGTGTTTTGTTGAAATAAACCTTCAGCGCTGCACTGCATTGTGGGAGATTCCAGTTTAAATAGAGCCCATGGAGGGGCCCGTTTTAGCCCACAGGAGATCCAACAATGTCCATTTAGGAGGCGAGCAGAGCTTCGAGTGGATCATCCAGAGCTCTGCAGCCATTGATTGACTCTCTGAAGTCTAATGCCGAGAATAGCCCTGAGATGGTCACTGTGCGGGAATATTGCCTCCCATGCAAATCATTTCTTGCTTTACCCCCAGGAGACAAAAAGATGTGCTGCTCTTGTGTGGGCTTAATGGAGTCGTGGAGCTTCCACTCCCTTTCCCCGTTTGCACGCTGTCGTTCTCGGATATTTATGTCCTCCTTTTGTGTGCAATGCATGCTGGGTGTTTGACGACCTCCGTGGCGAGTCTGCCAGGCGAGCGGCGGCTCGTTAATGAGTGTGCCCCGCATGTTCCGCTCCACTCTGAGATGAAGAGATCTCAGCCCTGCATGCTTTCCTACACTGCAGGGCCTTCTCCTTGTCTCGTTGCAGGAGAACCTTCTCCAAAGCTGGAGGGCAAAAATAAGACTACAGTAGAAGGAACTTTCAAGGAACATTTTCTGGAAAAATAATGACACAACTTGGGGGTTGAAACCATGATAGTTTGTGACGTCATCTTCGTGCTACAGCGAGGGTGTCCACCCTTTATGATGTTATTAAACACTAAATCATAATCAGAAGTACTTTATTAATCCCAGAGGTGTTAAATAGTGTACAGTGTTTCCCACACATTCATTTATTTGTGGCGGCCCGCCACGAAAGAATTACGTCCGCCACAAATAAAATATATATATATATATATATATATATATATATATATATATATATATATATATATATTTTTGTCCTGTCCAGCTTCTCAGGCAAATCGTATAGTTGATTAGTTGATGTAGATGCCCATATAGGCTGTTCAGATTTAATTTACAAAAGAGAAGTGTAGGATACTTCTCTTGTTGCCTTATTTGTATTTGACCACTACTGTTTTCTGTTTATTTGCTACTGGCTGTGGCAGGACACCTCTGCCTCTGTTTCACTTTATGTTGCTGGTAAATAATATGGTTGTAGTAGTAGGCTAAAGTTAAATTATTTAGTATGCACTAATTAAAGGGGCAGAGCTTTAAGAGACATTTTAGCTCTTATATTTTATAAGATATATTTTTTGTAAGAACCACAATTAATAAATATATTTCAGTGAATAACTTATTGTTCAAATCTGTATATAAATATGTACATAAAGTGTTGTAATTATATTGTAAAATGGATGAATGGATGGATGGATCGACGTTTAAAACAAAACTGTTATTATTAATTAGTAAGTATACATTTTTTTAGCCTTTTTAGAGAAAATCATATCATTATAGTAAAATATGCAAATTACTCGATGATGTCATGGTGACCACGCCCATAGCCACGCCCCCACCGCCACAGGTATCTTGGCTGTTTATGGGAAACACTGGTGTAAAGCAGGGTTTTTCCAAACCGTGGTACATGCACCACTAGTGGCTCGTGGGATCCATCTAGTGGTACGCCAAATAATCACTTGATTAAAGTACATTGTTTCAAACACAGTGTTACTGTTCAAACTGTGTGTAATGTGGTCAAAATATATACTTGTTAAAATAAAACCTCTGCCTTGTTTTTAATCAACACTTAGGCCTACTACGCTACTGTATTTTAACGGTGGTCATTGTTGTGGTGCTGTCATGACCTGCCATCTCTGCTGAGATGACATTATATTGGTTACCCGTGATTATCCAATGTGATGAACTTGGGGCGGATCATTTCTGAGAGTCCGTTATCATCGGGCAAGATGTCGTGGTCTCTACTCCACTCAGACTTGTCGATCTTGTACGCAGAACATGTTTTTCCTTTCTCGCAAATTCCGGTTTTCCAGGAATTTCCGGTAATTTTCTTCCCTTTGACAACGAATTGGCAATATACAATCGACTGCATATAAATTCAAGCCAGCATGTTTCCCGGTTCTGAAAATTCCCTGATTACCCGGAATTACCAGGAATTGTCCCCCCATTGACAATGAATGGGCAATATACAAACCTCTAAATATCCCACATTTCTCAACCGATTGGAATTGTTCCCAAAAATCCCAGTTTTCCAGGAATTTGATCCACCATCCACACACTCCACTCACCTTGGACAATCAAACTACCATATTCCAAGTTAAAAAACAAATTCCAAGAATTCCCGGTTTTCCAAAGCCCTTTTTTCCCCTCTCCCTGGAAAGTTTTTCAACTGTTTTTGACCATTCCACCTTCAAAACATTATTCTTATTTGGGACAACAAAACTACCATTTTGTACAAATTTCTGGTTTTCCCGAAATTCCAGTAATTTCTCCCTTATGACAATGAATGGGCAATATACAAACCTTTCCATATCCCACATTTCTGGACCGATTCGAATTGTTCCACCATCCACACACTCCACTCAATTGGACAATCAAACTACCATTTTCCAAGTTCAAATAAATTCAAGAATTCCCGGTTTTTCCTAAGCCCTTTTTTCCCCTCTCCCTGGAAAGTTTTCAAGGTCCACAAATTTCTGTTTTCCCCAAAATTCTATGAATTTTGACATACACGTTTAAATTAAAATTGGTACTATGTCAACATTTATCAGCCAACTCCAAAAATTCCAACACCAACCTATTCATATCATCTAGGACAATTGTTGTATTACCTATATTTTCAAAAATTCGAATTTTTCCCGATATTCCCAATTTTCTAGTAATTTCCGTTCAACTGAATGGACATAGTTCTACAGTGCGCCAAATTCTCAAAATGTTTAGCCATTTTTTTTACCCGATTCCGAACTTTCAACCATCCACCCACACTGGTCTTCACATATGTGGAACACAAAACATGTTTTCCCTTTCCCAAAAATCCCGGTTTTCCAGGAATTTCCAGTAATTTATCCCCTTTGACAATGAAAGGGAAATATACAAACCTCTCCATATCCCACATTTCTTAACCCAGTGGTGTCCAAACTTTTTCCACTGAGGGCCGCACACGGAAAAATTAAAGCATGTGGGGGCCATTTTGATGTTTTTCATTTTCAAACCATAACAAAATATATGCATTTTTTATTTATTTTACCTTTAGGGGTCCCGGGGACCATAACGGGTCTCAGTCATTAAAATTTTAAAAATAAGTCAGATTATTATTTTTTTTAAATTATTTAACGCTTACAGTAAATCTCTATACCAACTTCAAGTTGATATAAAGTAATACAAATTAAAAAAGAGGTTTTATGGCTTTTCTGTCAAAAAAAACTTAGTTTTTTTATAGTAAAACTGAAATATGCAGTATTTAGTAATTAGAGCCCTAAAAGATCAATAATGCAGGACACCATTGATTTTAATTCTTTCATATTTTTGAGTAATCACAGTGAAAAGATAAATAAAAAATCACTAAATATATTTGGGATCCAAAAGGTGCCCCACTCATAAAGTGATACATTTTTATTAGGTTATTCTTTTACTTTCAACACTTAAGTTACGAGATCAACTTTAGATATATCTGTCGATTTTATGCTGGAACTATTATTTTGTTTGTTTTATGCGCTTTTGTCAAAGAAAACTTTGATGTTTTTATATGGCTACTACATAATATATGCAATATTTACCACATAAAACATTTTAAAGTGAAATATTTGAAGTAACTGGAGCCCTGAAAATAATTCATTATAACATGGATTTTTTGTCATTGTTTTTTTTTTTTAACAATGGCAAAAAAAATAAAAATGAAGAAAGACAAAAGGAAAAAAAACAGCCTGCATGGCAGCTTTTGTGTCAACATTGTAACTTTTTCTCGTTAGATTTCACCTCATTCCACTTTTTTTAATGTTCTTTTTTATTTTTACAATAGTATTTCCAGAATGTGTCGCGGGCCGGTAAACAATTAGCTGCGGGCCGCAAATGGCCCCCGGGCCGCACTTTGGACACCCCTGTCTTAACCGATTCGAATTGTTCCACCATCCACACACTCCACTCACCTTGGACAATCAAACTACCATTGTCCAAGTTCAAAAAAATTCCAAGAATTCCCGGTTTTCCAAAGCCCTTTTTTCCCTTCTCCCTTGAAAGTTTTAACAGTCCACATTTTTCAACCGTTTTTGACCATTCCCCCTTCAAAACATTTGTGCCGTTAGGGGTGCATGTCTGATGCAAGGGCTGTTTAACACCTTTCTTACGTCATGACTCTCGAGACCGATGAGCGTTGTCAGCAGGTTTATTGACATTCAAAAGGGGTGAAACGGCGATGCAACCTTAAACAAAAGATATATGCAGTATTTCTTCGAAATTAACCACCATAAAGTACAAATACACATGTAATAATGTTAATTAAATGACAAGCAATAAGCACAACACATTTCAACAACAAGAGTTGTTGCAGTGTTTTTCATCAAGACACTCAGAGCACTGTATCTTGACCATACAGTTTTTTGCAATGTGTGTAGATGAAGAACAGCATTTGAAGCAAATGTGGTTCTCTTTTAAGAATCTTTTTCGATCATCGAGTGTTTTCATTCGAAATGTTCTGCACTTCGAGAGGGGATGAGGTTTTATGTGAATTGG
Source organism: Entelurus aequoreus (assembly GCF_033978785.1). Taxonomy (NCBI): domain Eukaryota; kingdom Metazoa; phylum Chordata; class Actinopteri; order Syngnathiformes; family Syngnathidae; genus Entelurus; species Entelurus aequoreus. The sequence goes on along the minus strand of NC_084756.1, from coordinate 42,365 downwards.
GCAAAGCTTGTCGCTGTCTACAGCTTTGTTTGCCGTTCTTTGTTTATCTAAATTGTAACGGGAGACAACATCAGTTTTGTGCACTGAAATTTATTTTTCTTTATATGCTCTCCAAGGCAGTTTGTCTAGTTTGGGTACGTCAGGGAACGATGTAAAGTTAAAGCTGGGGTCATTTCTTGAGTTAGCTTCCTGCGTTACAAAGTCTACAAAAATATTGAATGGTGGGAAGGGGACACGTGTGCGTTTGTATTTAGCTCCTACTGTGATCCACCTTTCTTGCAAATTGAAGGGAAGTTTCTGCACAATTGGATTTAATCCTCTTGCGGTATCCAAAAACGCAAGACCAGGAAGGTCTCCTTCAGCTTTAGCACTGCATTTCCATGAGCAGGTCACTAAACTTTGTTAGTTTTGTGTAGTCTTTGGATGTGATTTTGGGGAACATATCAATTCTTTTGAAGAGTGTATCCTCAATCACTTCAGCTGAGCCATAACATTGCTCGAGCCTGTCCCACATCATATTGAGACCTTTGGTTCACTGTAAAAAAAAAGCCTATTTTTATGGTTAATTTACTCTAAATTTCTACTGTAATTTTTCTATTTTTTTTAAATAGTTTATAAAACTGTAGAATTGAAGACATTATCTGTAAATAAACAATCCACCTGTTATTTTAAGTAACATGCCAGTAATGACAAACTTTGTATATTTCTATTTTTTTTACAGAAAAATGCCAAATTAATTATACATAACATTTTCTGTTTTCTTAAATTACTTTCAAATTCATGTAAAATAACAGTAATTATCTTTCATTAAATATGTAGCTTGTTATATAAAAGTCTGTGTCCATACTAACAATCTAACACAGGGGTGTCAAACTCAAATACAGAGTGGGCCGAAATTTAAAAGTGAACAAAGCCGCGGGCCAAGGTTGAACATATTAACCTTTAACGTCCACTTTTCCTCCATTTTAACATCGTTCAGACCCAGTCTCAGGTTATGTGCGGCTTCTGCACGCACACACGAGCGAATGCAACGCATACTTGATCTTCAGCGATACAGGTTACACTGACGGTGCCAGTATAAAAAACTTTAACATTGTTAGAAATATACGCCACACTGTGAATCCACACCAAACAAGAATGACAAACACATTTCGGGAGAACATCCGCACCGTAACACAACATAAACACAACAGAACAAATACCCAGAATCCTTTGCAGCACTAACTCTTCCGGGACGCTACAAAATACACCCCCTCCCCCAACCCCACACACACCTTGGAGCGTGCTGCAAAGGATTCTGGGTATTTGTTCTGTTGTGTTTATATTGTGTTACTGTGCGGATGTTCTCACGAAATGTGTTTGTCATTCTTGTTTGGTGTGGATTCACAGTGTGCCGTATATTTCTAACAGTGTTAAAGTTTTTTTATTCGGCTAACGTCAGTGTAACCTGTATCGCTGAAGATTAGGTATGCGTTGCATTCACGTGTGTGCGTACAGAAGCAACACATATAATACAACTGGGCCATCACTGGGGATGGGCAATACCACACTTTTAGGATTCGATACGATACCGATACTTTTTCTTGCATTTTCATTGATACCGATACCTATACCAATAATTTCTTATTGGCAATTTTTTGTCAGTCAAAAATATTATTACTATTGTTATTATTTAAGACAAATCACAAGACAAATACAGACCATTTATACCACATTTATTATGGTCAATATATAATAAAAGTAAAATTAAAATAAATAACATAAATATGAAAAATAAATAAAATATTATATATAATAATAACTATATATTATATATAATAATAATTAAATATTAGGGCTTTCCAATTAACAGTCAAATCCGAATTGCAAGAAGCTGCAGTTATTTTTTAAAGTTTGTGATATAATTAGCAATTAATGAAATAGGCTAATGTTTTCGAAATGTAAGAAATCATGTTACAGATTAAAACCAAAATCACATTCAATCATATATTCAAGATTTTCTTGGAAAAAAATAAAACTGTAATGCAAAGATGAAGAATCTCCAAATTGTATCTCTTTCTTATCTTGTTTTAAATACTCAAGCAATTTTCAACTAACAGTAAATTCCCCTGTGTGGAAATTATTTGAATTTAGGATAATCATTTAAACAAAAATATTCAGTAAACATTACTAAAAAAAACAAAAAACAATTCCTGTTTTAAGTCAACAATTGGACAACACTGGATATGCCTGGCTGCATCGCTGTCGGCTGGCTGTGTGTGTGTTGCACGTTGACGACGCTCATTCGCTGTCTCCTGTCACATGACTGGGCCAGCTCTATACTCTGCCAGGTACAGGGGTGTCCCAGCACATAGTAAGTTAAGTAAGTCATCAAAAACATCTGAAAGTGATGCTTGCACCCCCCACACGCCGTTTTTTGGTTTATATCGATACTTTTTTCAGAAAAGTGATGCCAAATGAGTAGCGTGTGAGTATCGACATATCGATACCACAGGATCGATACGCACATCCCTAGCCATCACCCCTTGGACTGGCTGAAAAGCAGACCTGACCTTTTTTCGGCAGGGAAGCTGAAGCATGGAAGACTCCCGGGATGGTTGGTAAGTGTTGTTAAATTGGTATCGCCTCAACTGATAAGTGAAATTACACAGCCAAATTTGACTCCCATGCTGAGAATAAAGGTATTGATCTGCAGAACTGCTTGCATCGTCACTTTATTAAAGGTGGTTGATCTTAACAATTCAGAAAAAAACTGTAAAATAATGGTATTTTTCTTTGTAGAACTGCTAAGTGTTTGATCGTAATAATTTGGAAAAACTCTGTAGAATAAAGGTATTTTTCTGCAGAATTGTTTGCATCGTCACTTTATTAAAGGTGGTTGATTTTAATAATTTAGTAAAAATTACGATATTTTTCCGCAAAACGTTTCATGAAAATTTCTGTAAATATAATGTTTTTGATCATTATTTGGTTTACAATGTTTTACTTTAATTTTATGGTTTTCGTTTGGCAGCCGTAGCTGCCAGTAGATTACTGTTTTTTTTTTTACAGTGTTGGGTTAATGTGTATGGCTCTAATTTGTTCTACGTGTTCAGAGGATTCTTTGCCAAACCACTTTAACATCAAGTCCATCTCCTCACTTGTTGTTAACTCTAATCCATTTATTGCATTTTTATAGGAACGTTTCCAAGCTCTGAAATTTTGAGGCTGGTCGTTAAATTGCAGTAGTCCTGTTGCTACTATTTCCCGGCGAGCAAAGTATCTAATGAAGTCACTCACATTAGAGTTTTTAGGCTCTTGGCATGAAGGCCGGACATCATGGAAGTTGGATGCTGATACCTGATCTGACCAACTTGCACCGTAATTGTTATGGATGTGAGGAGAGGAGGAAATGACTGAGGGGTTTTGGAAGTTTTTAAGATCATTAGGGGGGCCAAAGGGAATTTGTTGAGAGTCACTTTGTTTTGTTGGCTGAAGTAATTGATTGCTAGTGAGCTTTGACTTGCTCTGAGGAGCATTTTCACATTGTGATGGCTGTGTAACAACATCTTTTCCCTCTTTTACAAAATCAGCTTGGCTGAGGACATATTGCTTTGTACGTTCAGATGTGACAAAAGAACAAGGATTGCTGCGTGCTTCTACCTGTGTGCCTACAGCTGTTTCTAATGCCTCTGCTTCAGCAATAGCAGATGCAACATCTTTTTCATGTTGAAGAAATTCAATAGATGCTTCTATTTGAGCTTTTTCTACTTTTGAGGCCATTTCTTTTGCTGCAAAACCGAGGCGGGCTTTGGCCGCCTCAGCTTTCGCTCTTGCCCTAGCTGCTGCAGAACCTGTGGAGGAGTTCGTCGAAGCCTCGGACCGGGTCTTTACGGATGACGCCTTGCTGGACATGGGGTGGACTAGATGATGACTGCTGAATCACTGCTGTATGCCGTTTGCGTTGTAGCGTTGTGGCGTAGTAGTGGTCAGCTTCACTCTAGCGTGCGACGACTGCGTTACCTCTGTCTGCTTGGATGTCGCCGTTTCACTGTGCCGTTAGGGGTGCATGTCTGATGCAAGGGCTGTTTAACACCTTTCTTACGTCACGACTCTGGAGACCGATGAGCGTTGTCAGCCAGGTTTATTGACATTCAAAAGGGGGGAAACGGTGATGCAACCTTAAACAAAAGATATATGCAGTATTTCTTCGAAAATAACCACCATAAAGTATGTGCTGGCACTGTAGATTTCTCTGCTTGGCTTATGCAACTTCATGTCAATAAAGTTTGATTCAAAATACACACTTCTCAAAGATGTAGTAACTGCCCTGACCACATGATGGCGACAAATACACATGTAATAATGTTAATTAGATGACAAGCAATAAGCACAACACATTTCAACAACAATAGTTTACAACTTTTAGTTGTAACAGAACAACATTATTCTTATTTGGGACAACAAAACTACCATTTCGTACAAATTTCCGGTTTTCCCGAAATTCCAGGAATTTTAACATACACGTTTAAATTTAAATTGGTACTATGTCAACATTTTTCAGCCGATTTCAAAAATTCCAACACAAACCTATTCATATCATCTAGGACAATTGTTGTATTACCTATATTTTCAAAAATTTTCATTTTTCCAGTAATGGACATATTCATAGTTCTACAGTGCCGAAAATTCTCAAAATGTTTCGCCATTTTTTTACCCGATTCCGACCTTTCAACCATCCACCCACACTGGTCTTCACATATGTCGAACACAAAACATGTTTTCCCTTTCCCAAAAATCCCGGTTTTCCAGGAATTTCCAGTCATTTCTCCCCTTTGACAATGAATGGGCAATATACAAACCTTTCCATATGCCACATTTCTCGACCGGTTCAAACTGTTCCACCATCCACACACTCCACTCACCTTGGACAATCAAACTACCATTTTCCAAGTTCAAAAAAATTCCAGGAATTATCGGTTTTCCAAAGCCCTTTTTTCACCTCTTCCTGGAAAGTTTTCACAGTCCACATTTTTCAACTGTTTTTGACCATTTCACCAACCCACTCATATCTGTCATGTCTGTGTTAATCATGTTTTTGTTTGGCCATGTTTTGCTTGGTTTTTGGACTCTTTTTTTAGTTCCTGGTTTCACTTCCTTGTTTTGTTTGGTTTCCATGGTCACCCATTAGTTTTCACCTGTCATGTCACGCACCTGTTTCACGTTTTGAGTCACGCACCTGTTGTTAATCATGTCTATGTTATTTAAGTCTTTCTTTCTGATCACTCGTTCTGCCTGCATTGTCTTTATGTCACACCGGTTCATGTCTCTTTCTGACCAAGTAAGTTTCATAGTCCATGCCACAGCTTCTGCTAACTAGCAGCTTCATTTGTGTTTTAGGCACGCTTGCCTTTTTTGTTGTATTTTTGTGGTTATGGTAGTGAGTTATTTATGTTAAATAAATCCAAGCCTACCTTCACGCTGTCGTTCGTAGCCGTTTTTGCGTTGGAAGAACAACCCCGCAGCAAGCTGTGACCCCCACCTGACAATATCATCTAGGACAATTGTTGTATTACCTATATTTAGAAAAATTCCCATGTTTCCCGATATTCCCAATTTTCTAGGAAATTCCCATTCAAATGAATGGACATATTCATAGTTCTACAGTCGCCAAAATGCTCAAAATGTTTCGCCATTTTTTTTACCCGATTCCGACCTTTCTACCTGTCATGTCTGTGTGATCATGTTTGGTTTTAGTTATGTTCGGTTTTGTTTTTGGACTCTTTGTGCACTCTTGTTTGTTTTGTCACCATAGCAACCCATTAGTTTTCACCTTTCATGTCACGCACCTGTCTCACGCTTTGCACTCGCACACCTGTCACTGATCATGTCACTGCTATTTAAGCCTGTTTCAGCTGATCGTCCTGGTGACATTATCCTATCATACCATGCTACTTCTGATATCCTTTCTACCTCTGCTACCTTTCATTCAAAGCCATAGTTCCATGCCATAGTTTTCATGCTGTTCCATGCCAAGTAAGTTTTTGTTTATTGTTCATAGTTTCTGCTTTTGTGCAAGTTTTGTTTCATTAGTCAAGTTTGTTCTCCGCCATTGTGCGCGCCTTTTGTTTGCTTCCTTTTTTGTAGTCTGTTAGTGTTTAAAATAAAATATGTACTTACATTCATGCCTTGCCCGCGCCAACTTTCCTTTGCATTCCGGGAAAACACAACACCCCAAGGACCACGATTTGACACTACTATCCACCCACATTGCTCTTCACATATGTTGAACGCAAAACATGTTTTCCCTTTCCCAAAAATCCCGGTTTTCCAGGAATTTCCGGTAATTTTCTCCCCTTTGACAATGAATGGGCAATATACAATCGACTTCCTATACATTCAAGCCAGCATGTTTCCCGGTTCCAAAAATCCCCTGATTCCCTGATTACCCGGAATTACCAGGAATTTCCCCCCCATTGACAATGAATGGGGATTTCTCGACTGATTCGAACTGTTCCACCATCCACACACTCCACTCACCTTGGACAATCAAACTACCATTTTCCAAGTTCAAAAAAATCCCAGGAATTATCAGTTTTCCAAAGCCCTTATTTCACCTCTTCCTGGAAAGTTTTCACAGTCCACATTTTTCAACTGTTTTTGACCATTTCACCTTCATAACATTCTTTTTAATTGGGTTAACAAAACGACCAATTTTGTTTTTGTACAAATTCCCGGTTTTCCCGAAATTCCAGGAATTTTGACATACCCATTTAAATTCAAACTCGTACTACGTCAACATTTTTCAACCGATTCCAAAAATTCCAACAACAACCTACGTATTTCTATCATCTCGGACAATTTTTTTAAAATTCCCATTTTTCCAGGAAATTCCAATTCAAAGAAATTGACATATTCATAGTTCTACAATGCCCAATATTCTCAAAATATTTCGCCATTTTTTTTACTTGATTCTGATCTTTCAACCATCCACCCACACTGTTCTTCACAGACGTCAAACGCAAAACATGTTTTCCCTTTCCCCAGAATCTCGGTTTTCCAGGATTTTCCGGTAATTTGCTCCCCTTTGACAATGAATGGGCAATATACAATCGACTGCATATACATTCAAGCCAGCATGTTTCCCGGTTCCAAAAATTCCCTGATTACCCGGAATTACCAGGAATTTCCCCCCCATTGACAATGAATGGGCAATATACAAACCTTTCCATATGCCACATTTCTCGACTGATTCGAACTGTTCCACCATCCACACACTCCACTCACCCTGGACATTCGAGCATTTGAGTTTACATTCAAGCCAGCATGTTTCCCGGTTCCGAAAATTCCCTGAACGGGCAATATACAAATCTGTCCATATCACACATTTTTCGACCGATTTGAACCGTTCCAACATCCACACACTCCACTCACTCCGGACATTCGAGCATTTCAGTTCTTCTAAAGCGTATCAGCAGTTTGCACACGTAGCGAATTCACACGCAGTTCCTACCCGAATAGCAAATTGTAGTTTTGTATGTCATCGTTTATCCGACATTGTCATTCGAATAAAGATTACAAAAGTGAAAATCATGGTAACTGGGATGACGATCGTAACTGCCGTAAAACTATTTGACGGAAGTGTGTAGTGACAACGCTGTCGTGAACGATGACGCCAGCCTTTCAAAATGGCTTCGGGCAATGCATTGTGGGATACTATAGGAGCTTTTTCCTTTACGACGTCGAGAAAAACGAGCTTTGGAGCGCCTCGTCTTTCAACAGGAGGATATTTTGTGCTTCTAGTGACACGTGTTACTGTCAGAACATCTCTAAAAGGACACGTTGGCATAATCGGGCGCATTTAAGAGCGCTCTTTGTGCACAGAGAGGAAGACGAGTGTTCCCGTGTTGGTTGAACAAAAAGAGAAGCGTACACAATAGCGCTGTGTGTGTGTGTGTGTGTGTGTGTGTGTGTGTGTGTGTGTGTGTGTGTGTGTGTGTGTGTGTGTGTGTGTGTGTGTGTGTGTGTGTGTGTGTGTGTGTGTGTGTGTGTGTGTGTGTGTGTGTGTGTGGCATCTGAAACATGTTGTTCCTCCCTACCTTCTACTTCCTGCACAGCAAATGCGCGCATGTGCCGGACTGGCGTGTGGCGCGTAAAAAAGAGGAAGGAAGTGGAATTTTATCCTCACATTTCAACATCAAATAGCTCCTCGCACAACGACAACTCAACTCTCTTTGTTTCCTTTGCCGCCGAGCGTCTGGGCAGCAAACATGACGGAGCGCAGGTTCTCCTCGCACAGGCGGCTCCACGGCGCCCCCTGCAAGCCCCTGCTGAAGAGAAGGTGCCTGAGTGACGTGAGTACGTTTGGCTTGGCTACAAGTGGGAGCGCAGTGTTGCCGTAGCGATAGACTTGATGGGCTCGGGTTTCTGCTCCAAATGAGCTTCTTGTGTGACGCCCCCCCTCCTCGTCCCTCCGGTGACAGGCCGAGGACAAACCGTTCATGCGATTGACGCTTCGTGGCGACCCCTGACAGGGAAAAGCAACAACAAAAAGTACTTTGATATTTTTATCCCAAATGTCCTGAGGGTGACTTACATTCACTGCAAAGAAGACAGGGTAGGGTGTCAGTTAGAAGTGAAACTAACTTATTATGCATTAGTAATGTAACTACTAAGGCTGGGAGTCTTTGGGCACCACACGATTCGATTCTTGGGGGTAACGATTCGATTCAAAATGATTCTCGGTTCAAAATCGATACTTTTTTAATAACATTGGGTGCCAGTTCTATGATTACCTACATTCTTCCATAAACTGGATAAACAGCTCTGATAAATTTCTATATTACTTAAAAGAAAACTGGTTTTGTTGAATAAAATTCTACCCAAACATTTAATAAAGTCAAATACCGATAAGGCAACAAGAGAAGTATCCAACACTTCTCTTTTGTAAAGTAAATGTGTAAAGCAGATATAGATCATCTACATCAACAATATGACTTGTCTGAGTGGCTGGACACAACTGATTATTTTTTGTATTTTAATTGTTTTAAATTTAATAAATTATTCATATATATATATATATATATATACATATATATATATATATGAATTTCAGAATTTCTCCCAGGGATCAATAAAGTACTTTCTATTCTATTCTATTATATTCTATATATATATATATATATATATATATATATATATATATATATATATATATATATATATATATATATATATATATATATATATATATATATATATATATATATATATATATATGTATATATATACATATATATATATATATATTCTGAATAAATCTCGATTTTTACTTTTAACGATTCTAAATCGATTAAAAAATCTAACATTTATTTACAAAAATATATATATATTTTATAGAAATATTTTTTTTGTATCTATTTTTTTTGATCGATTAAGATTTATAGAAATATTATTTTTTTTGTATCTATTTATTTTTGAACGATTAAGAATCGTTACAAGTAAGACTCGAGATTCATTTGGACACCCCTATTAATAACATGTCAACTATAATAGTTAGACAGAAAATGTTTATCACAAATGTATAAACTATATAAGTTCAAAGAAAACTGTTTGAAAAAATATATATATATATATATATATATATATATATATATATATATATATATATATATATATATATATATATATATATATATATATATATATATATATATATATATCCAAACATTTAATAAAGTCAAATACAAATAAGGCTGCAAGAGAAGTATTACACAAAAAGAGTACAAAGGAATTATGTAATGAGGAAAAACTGAAAAGTTGATACAAATAACGAGTAACAAGAAAAATATTTGTCTTTTAAAAAATGTTTTTCTTCTCAAAACTGCATGCGTCATGGCCAGTTATGAATATTCAACAATAGGATTGTGAATCTTTGGGCACCACACTATTCAAATGGATTCGATTCCTGATGGTAACGATTCAGAATCGATTCAAAATCAATACTTTTTAATAACATTTGGTGCCAGTTCTATGATGAACTACATTCCTCCATAAAATAGATAAACAGCTCTGATCAATTCCTCTATTACTTAAAAGAAAACTGGTTTTGTTGAATACAATTCTTGCCAAATATTTAATAAAGTCAAATGCAAATAAGACCAAAAGAGAAGTATGCAACACTTCTCTTTTGTAAAGTAAATCTGTACCGCAGATATAGATCTTCTACATCAGGGGTGTCAAACTCATTCTCATTGAGGGCCACATCGCAGTAATGGCTGCTTTCAGAGGGACGCTTTTTTAAAATTAATTTACATTATGCATGCAGGTAAGAACCTGTGATTAATCATGATTAATCGAAATGAATATGCCTTTGATTATTAGATTTTTTTAATGTATAACTTTCTTTAAAATCATAAATAAAGGTGAGAAGCAGATATTTAACTATTTGTTTTTATCTCACAAAAACAGTTTTGCAATACAATATATAATAATATAATTGGCATGATCAGATCATATTTAGGTTTAAAATATGCATTTTTTTTCTGTCAAAATTGAAAGAACGAATGCATTTAGTAAAAAAAATAAAAACAAGTATTTTATTGAAACCCATTTTTTCCAGAACTGTGTCCTACTTCCACAATATGATTTGTCTGAGTGGCTCGACAGGACAGATACAAAAAAAAATTAAGAAAAAAAATGTTTGGTCAATTAAGAAAAAATCAATTAAGAATCGTTACAATGATTAATTGGTGATTAATTCAAAAATCAATATTTTTGTGCGATAGTTCAGTATAAATGATGTACAGTGCATCTGGAAAGTATTCACTTTGTGTTACAGCCTTATTCCAAAATGGAAATATATCATTTTTGTCCTCAAAATTCTACACACAATACCCCATTATGACATAAAACATTTTTTTTGAGCTTTTTGAATTTTTTATTTTTTATTTTTCAAGACATGTACATTAGTATTGACAGCCTTTGCTCAATACTTAGTTGATGCACCTCTGGCAGAAATTCCATTCTCAAGTCAAACTTGGCACACCTATTTGCCCATTCCTCTCAAGCTCCATCAGGTTGGATGGCATTTTTTAGATCTCTCCGGAGATGTTGAATGTGATTCAAGTCCGGGCTCTGAGTTGTCCTGAACACATTCCTTTGATATCTTGGCTCTGTGCTTAGGGGTCGTTGTCCTGCTGAAAGATGAACTGTCGCCCTTAGTCTGAGTTCAAGAGCGCTCTGGAGCAGGTTTTCATCCAGGATGTCTGTACATTCGTCTGTCCCTCTATCCTGACTAGTCTCCCAGTTCCTGCCGCTGAAAAGCACCCCCACATCATGATGCTGCCACCACCATGCTTCACTGTAAGGGATGGTATTGTCCTGGTGTTTCTTCCAAACATGATGCCTGGCATTCATGCCAAGACTTCAATCTTTGTCTCATCAGACCAGAGAATTTAGTTTCTCATGGTCTGAGAGTCTTTCAGGTGCATTTTGGCAAACATTTTCCGCAGGAATGGCTTCCGTCTGGTCACTCTACCATACAGGCCTGATTGGTGGATTGTCCTTCTGTAGATCTGACAGAGTGACCATGGTCTTGGTCACCTCCCTGACTAGGGTCCTTCACCCCTGATGTCTCAGTTTAGATGAAGAGTCCTGTTGGTTCCAAACTTCTTCCATTTAAGGATTATTGCGACCACTGTGCTCATTGGGACCTTCAAGGCAGCAGATAGTTTTCTGTACCCTTCCCCAAATTTGTGGTCTCCGGACAATTCCTTGGACTTCATGCTTTGTTTGTGCTCTGCCATGCACTAGACAGGTGTGTGCCTTTCCAAATCCTGTCCAACCAACTGAATTTACCACAGGTGGACTCCAATGAAGCTGTAGGAACATCTCAAGGAGGATCAGTTGAGACAGGATTCACGGCAAAAACTCTGAATACTTACGTGATTTCCTACTTTTTGATTTTTATCAAACATTTCTGAAATAATTTCATCATGGGGTATTGTGTGTAGAATTTTAAGGACAAAAATGAAGGTATTCCATTTCAGAATAAGGCTGTAACATAACAACATGTTGAAAAAGTGACCGAAAATAGAGCAAAGCCACTTCTAAGTCAGTATTTCCCGCTTCCATGGTGGCAAATAAATGTATGTTATCTATAAGTAGTATTATCACTGGAGGAAGAGGACTCGCTAAACATGCAACACACCGTAGGAGGATATGCTAACTGCTAAGCTGGATCTTTTATTTGTAAACAGGTGGGTGGTTCGATGCAAATATCGATAGCAGCAATACCAAGTGTTGGTCATTTACTATCTGTTTGTGGTCGATACTTCTGTGGTTAGATCGATATATTTTTGTAATATTTAAAGTGTAATACTAACCGCCGGGAGTTTATCATTAATACCGTTGATCGCTACATCACCAATTTGTACAAATGTGTACACGGCTGTACCTTTCTTAGCAGTCTGAATTCATGTTTTGTTACACCTGCATCGTTTAGTATCCAACAAGTCAATCTAACTTTAATAATGGTGCGGCGTGCATGAGAAAGTGGGAAGGAAACCGTCAAATTGTACCTCAGGGTCGTTTATTACAGAGTATATTTATTGCACGACCCGGCAGCAGCAAAAATAAAATAAATTAGCCGCACCGTTTTATAAGCCGCAGGGTTCAAAGCGTAGTAGCGGCTTATAGTCCGGAATTTATGGTGAGTAGAGGTTTTACAGTATTAAATAATTATACTGCAAAAAAGAGCTGACAAAATAACAATGAGGCTTTAGGAAAATCCTAAAAACTAAAAAAAATTATCTGATAAAAGACTCTGAATCAAGATTAGTAATTCTATAAATTAGCTGGACATTTAAAATATAAATAAGTATTTGGTAAGACTTTAGTATGGGCAACAAATTCTAAGTAACAAAGACTTACATATTCTAAGTAGCAAAGACTTAATTTAGAGTTATTTGGACACTAGGGGAACATATAAGGGTTGGGTTTAGGGTTACTAATAAGAAATAATTCTTAGGTAATTGAGGGAAGACTTTTAGTTAATAGCTTACTTGTTGTATAATAAGGCCATGCAGAATAAGACATTAATAAGTACTTAATAGTGACTAATTAAGAGTCAATATGTTATTAATTTGCTTGTTAAAAAGCAACTAATTAATGGTGGATATGTTCCCCATACTAAAGTGTTACCAAGTATTTTATTCTGAAAACAAGCATTATTCAACTTGCAATTCTTAAATGAAGCATCTTTGCGATGTTGCAGAATCTTTAAACAAGATTTTCTATTTAGGGAAAATCCAAATATCTTATTTGAATTGGGTTTTTTTTTACAACAGACGAAATATAATTCTTCATGCTAAAATTAAGATTATGCTGTAAAGTCAGTGACTGAAAATAAGTAAATAGCTCTTAAAACTAGGGACATTTCTAGCAATAAAATGTTAAATCTTAGCAAGTGGGAAATCAAAATGCAGTTTACAATATATACGGCACTCCCTCTTTCCCCGTTGGTTAAAAAGACGGAAGTCGGTGCGAACGCCTATGTGCCGCCAGAAAACTAAAGGAAGAAGAAGAAGAACGTCTACGTGCAATTACTGCTAACATGGCAGAAGCTAAAAAATTAACCAAAGAAACGAAAAGTTTAGCCTGAGAAGACAAAAAAAGAAAAAGGGAGGCTACCCGGATAAAAGGACAGTCAGGGATTAACATTGTCCTGGCTTTCACTCGCTGGCGTGAGCTCAAAGACGATGTATTTCAGAGCGATGCTGCCTTGACTCTGTTCCTGCTAAACTAGGAAGTGACTTTCCATGCTCAAATCAAATTGAAAATGCTAACGTTAGCAATAAATAGCTAACGGTCTTTCTTTGCTTGGGACCTGCATCCGCCCCGATACATTCTTGGTCGTAGCGTCATGTTTGTAGAACAATCCAAGATCATTTCTTCAAGGCCTACTGAAAGCCACTACTACCGACCACACAGTCTGATAGTTTATGTATCAATGATGAAATCTTAACATTGCAACACATGCCAATACGGCCGGGTTAACTTATAAAGTGCAATTTTAAATTTCCCGCGGAACTTCCGGTTGAAAACGTCTATGTATGATGACGTTTGCGCGATGACGTCGATGGTTGAAACGGAAGTATTCGGACACATTGTATCCAATACAAACAGCTCTGTTTTCATCGCAAAATTCCACAGTATTCTGGACATCTGTGTTGGTGAATCTTTTGCAATTTGTTTAATGAACAATGAAGACTGCAAAGAAGAAATCTGTAGGTGGGATCGGTGTATTAGCGGCTGACTGCAACAACACAACCAGGAGGACTTTGACTTGGATAGCAGACGCGCTATCCAACGCTAGCCGCCGACCGCATCGATGATCGGGTGAAGTCCTTCGTCGCTCCGTCGATCGCTGGAACGCAGGTGAGCACGGGTGTTGATGAGCAGATGAGGGCTGGCGTAAGTGAAGCGCTAATGTTTTTATCATAGCTCTGACGAGGTCCCGTAGCTAAGTTAGCTTCAATGGCGTCGTTAGCAACAGCATTGCTAGGCTTCGACAGGTGGCACAGCATTAACCGTGTGGTTACAGGTCCAGTGTTTGGTTCGGTGTCTCCTGATAGTAGTATTGTTGATCTTCTGTCTATCCTTCCAGTCAGGGGTTTATTTCTTTTGTTTCTATCTGCATTTAAGCACGATGCTATCACGTTAGCTCCGTAGCTAAAGTGCTTCACCGATGTATTGTCGTGGAGATAAAAGTCACTGTGAATGTCCATTTCGCGTTCTCGACTCTCATTTTCAAGAGGATATAGTATCCGAGGTGGTTTAAAATACAAATCCGTGATCCACAATAAAAAAAAGGAGAAAGTGTGGAATCCAATGAGCCCTTTTACCTGAGTTACGGTCAGAGCGAAAAAAGATACGTCCTGCACTGCACTCTAGTCCTTCACTCTCACGTTCCTCATCCACAAATCTTTCATCCTGGCTCAAATTAATGGGGTAATCGTCGCTTTCTCGGTCCGAATCTCTCTCGCTGCTGGTGTAAACAATGGGGAAATATGAGAAGCCTTTCAACTTTTGACGTCACGCTACTTCCGGTACAGGCAAGGCTTTTTTTTATCAGCGACCAAAAGTTGCGAACTTTATCGTCGATGTTCTCTACTAAATCCTTTCAGCAAAAATATGGCAATATCGCGAAATGACCAAGTATGACACATAGAATGGATCTGCTATCCCCGTTTGAATTAAAAAAATTCATTTCAGTAGGCCTTTCATAGTGTCTGATATTTAACATCAGCATAGCCATTAGAGACAGAATATTTGCGACAATATTACATCATGTCAGTTTGAGGCTATATGCGCTAGGCATCATGGGAAATGTGGTCGTCTTCTGGCAAAACACTACCGCTTTGGTCCACTGGCGCCGCCAAAATCAACCAAAACTGAAAGTACCGTATTTTTTGGACTATGGGTCGCACCGGATTAAAAGGCGCACTGCCGATGAGCGCGTCTAGTCAGGGCATATTTAATACAAAAGGCGCACCAGATTATAAGGCGCATTAAAGGGGTCATATTATGATTTTTTTCTAAATGTAAAAGCCTTCCTTGTGGTCTACATAACATGTAATGGTGGTTCTTTGCTCAAAATGTTGCATAGATGATGTTCTACAGATCATCTTCAAGTCGCTTTCTGACAGTCGCTTCAGGATGTGCCGTTTTGTAGGCGGTCTTATTTACGTGGCTCACCTTCAACAGCGTCTTCTCCCCGTCATCTTTGTTGTAGCGGTGTAGCGTGCAAGGACGGGAGTGGGAGAAGTGTCAAAAGATGGAGCTAACTGTTTTAATGACATTCAGACTTTACTTCAATCAATAACGGAGCAGCATCTCCTCATCCGTGGCTCACTAGTGCAACAACAACGCTTGAAATGTGTCCCGTAAAAAATCTCTAATAACTAAAGTTCCTTGAGTGAATAATGTGAACTCACTACACCGGTATGTTTTAGTGCTTTAATGGCAAGTTTACTGACAGATATAAGTAAGAACTTTACAGTACTTTATATTAGAAATGGCAACAGTGGAAGATGAATGCCACATAAGAAGATAGAGAAAAAGAAGAAGCTTATGACTACCGGGTCGTCACGGACTACAAAGGCGGAAGCGCGCACATTTTCAGGACTTATGCAGATCCCAAATACACATCAGCAGGCACCAGAAGGTAAGAAAAGTTTGTTTTGCATAATATTGCGAAACAAAAAGCCAAGTAATATGTCTGCTAATAGGTGCCATTTTGCCACCTAGGGCTGCAACAACTAATCGATTAAATCGATTAAAAAAATATTTGGCGATTAATTTAGTCATCGGTTCGTTGGATCTATGCTATGCGCATGCGCAAAGGCAATTTTTATTTTTTTTTTATGTTTTTTATTTTTTTATTTTTTTTATTTTTATAAACTGCAACATGTACAAACAGCTGAGAAATAATAATCCAAATAAGTATGGTGCCAGTATGCTGGTTTTTTTTCAATAAAATACTGGAAAGGATAGAAATGTAGTTTGTCTCTTTTATCCGATTATTAATCGATTAATGGAAGTAATAATCGCCAGATTAATCGATTTTCAACTTAATCGTTAGTTGCAGCCCTACACACACCATAATAATACTCGTATGTGTCATGCGCTGACAATCCATCAAGCGGTGCGGCTTCATACCTTACCAAAGTTGTACTAAAAACATTTTGATAGATTTTTGAGCGCCGTGTATAATGTTTTATATTCTCAATGGAACATTTAAAGTGTTGATGTTGTTTACTGTAGTCTACACATATCTCTTATGTGTGAATGCCATCTACTGGTCACACTTATCATTACACTATGTACATCCATCCATCTTCTTCTGCTTATCCGAGGTTGGGTCGCGGGGGCAGCAGCCTAAGCAGGGAAGCCCAGACTTCCCTCTCCCCAGCCACTTCGTCCAGCTCTTCCCGGGGGATCCCGAGGCGTTCCCAGGCCAGCCGGGAGACATAGTCTTCCCAACGTGTCCTGGGTCTTCCCCGTGGCCTCCTACCGGTCGGACGTGCCCTAAACACCTCCCTAGGGAGGCGTTCGGGTGGCATCCTGACCAGATGCCCGAACCACCTCATCTGGCTCCTCTCCATGTGGAGGAGCAGCGGCTTTACTTTGAGCTCCCCCCGGATGACAGAGCTTCTCACCCTATCTCTAAGGGAGAGACCCGCCACCCGGCGGAGGAAACTCATTTGGGCCGCTTGTACCCGTGATCTTGTCCTTTCGCTCATAACCCAAAGCTCATGACCATAGGTGAGGATGGGAACGTAGATCGACCGGTAAATTGAGAGCTTTGCCTTCCGGCTCAGCTCCTTCTTCACCACAACGGATCGATACAGCGTCCGCATTACTGAAGACGCCGCACCGATCCGCCTGTCGATCTCACCATCCACTCTTCCCTCACTCGTGAACAAGACTCCGAGGTACTTGAACTCCTCCACTTAAGGCAAGATTTCCTCCCCAACCCGGAATGGCACTCCACCCTTTTCCGGGCGAGAACCATGGACTCTGACTTGGAGGTGCTGATTCTCATCCCAGTCGCTTCACACTCGGCTGCGAACTGATCCAGTGAAAGCTGAAGATCCTGGCCAGATGAAGCCATCAGGACCACATCATCTGCAAAAAGCAGAGACCTAATCCTGCAGCCACCAAACCAGATCCCCTCAACGCCTTGACTGTGCCTACAAATTCTGTCCATAAAAGTTTTGAACAGAATGGGTGACAAAGGGCAGCCTTGGCGGAGTCCAACCCTCACTGGAAACGTGTCCCACTTACTGCCGGCAATGCGGACCAAGCTCTGATTACACCATGTACCAAATAAAACTGCTTTGAGGTCAGTAAGCACAACCAGAATTGTTACGTACATTAGGCGCACCGGGTTATAAAGTGCACCGCCGAGTTTTGAGAAAATGAAAGGATTTTAAGTTAAAGTTAAAGTACCCATGATTTTCACACACACACTAGGTGTGGCGAAATTATTCTCTGCATTTGACCCATCACCCTTGATAAACCCCCTGGGAGGTGAGGGGAGCAGTGAGCAGCAGCGGGGGCCGCGCCTTGGAATCATTTTTGGTGATTCAACCCCCAATTCCAACCCTTGATGCTGAGTGCCAAGCAGGGAGGTAATGTGTCCCATTTTTATAGTCTTTGGTATGACTCGGCCGGGGTTTGAACTCATGTGCCTTCTAGTCGGAAAAATACGGTACTTAAGTGGGGCTTTAAGAATAATGCTAATGCATTCCTGCAGAGGTTATTATCTCCTTCTGATATATTTAGGGTTGCATTCCTGAAGAGGGTCTAAAAACACTAGTAGCAGTACTCTACTCTTGGCTTAGTCATGTGTGTGCGTATGTGTGTGTGTGTGTGTGTGTGTGTGAGTGAGTGTGTGTGTGTATGTGTGAGTGTGTGTGTGTGTGTTTGTTCTGGCAATGCTTACTTAATGGGGACATCGCTCTGTTTAGAGCATGGGTGTCAAACTCTGGCCCGCGGGCCAAAATTGGCCCGCGGGCCAAAATTGGCCCGCCGTGTAACTTCACTTGACCCTTGAGGTGATATCAAATTAACACTAAAACTGGCCCGCCGATTATATATTGCGGCGGTGCCGCGGTAACACCGCATTCACCGCTAATTCTAATACTTGCCAACCCTCCCGGGAGTCTTCCAAACTTCAGCGCCCCTCCCGAAAATCGCCACGTCTGCTTTTCATCCA
>NC_084756.1:0-23582 GCF_033978785.1 Entelurus aequoreus | reverse complement strand
CATATCGACACTACAAAGCACAAAACAGCTGTGCAGGGCGAGAGCTCGTCTACTAAATTGACGGAGTACTTTGTGCGACCTGGAAAAGGAGAAGACATTGTAAATGCAGCAGAGGGTGTTTTAGCATTCCACACAGTTACAGAATATAAGTGTGACTTATTTTGTTATACTGTCAAGCAGTGTTGGCGTTAACACAC
This sequence comes from Entelurus aequoreus, assembly GCF_033978785.1. Taxonomy (NCBI): domain Eukaryota; kingdom Metazoa; phylum Chordata; class Actinopteri; order Syngnathiformes; family Syngnathidae; genus Entelurus; species Entelurus aequoreus. Next base: position 23,385 of record NC_084756.1, on the reverse strand, counting down.
TTTTTGTGTCTTTTTAAGCATTAAATTCAGAAAGGACTTTTTTTCTTTTTTTTTACCTACCGCCCGGCTTGCTTGTTTTTTTATTGTCTCGATTATTGCTTTCCGCCAGTGTTTTGTTTTGTTTATATTTGCCGGGTCACATTTCCGTCCTCGGACAGCAAGTAGTGGACATAGAGAGAGAGAGAGAGAGAGAGAGAGAGAGAGAGAGAGAGAGAGAGAGAGAGAGAGAGAGAGAGAGAGAGAGATCAGAAGGCATAAGAAAAAGTATCTGCATTTGATTGTTTACATTTGATTATTAGCATTTGATTATTAGCAATCCGGGGAGGGTGTTAGTTAAGGGTTGTAGCTGCCTGGAGGTGAACTTTTATTGCGGTTTTGAAGGAGGATAGAGATGCCCTTTCTTTTATACCTGTTGGGAGCGCATTCCACATTGATGTGGCATAGAAAGAGAATGAGTTAAGACCTTTGTTAGTTCGGAATCTGGGTTTAACGTGGTTAGTGGAGCTCCCCCTGGTGTTGTGGTTATGGCGGTCATTTACGTTAAGGAAGTAGTTTGACATGTACTTCGGTATCAGGGAGGTGTAGTGGATTTTATAGACTAGGCTCAGTGCAAGTTGTTTAACCCTGTCCTCCACCTTGAGCCAGCCCACTTTGGAGAAGTGGGTAGGAGTGAGGTGGGATCTGGGGTGAAGGTCTAGAAGTAATCTGACTAGCTTGTTCTGAGATGTACTTTTCAGAGGCGGTATAGTACTGAATATAATTAATTAGTATCGCGATACTATACTAATACTGGTATACCGTACAACCCTGGGTGCAACTGCGCTGATGTCGTTGCTCTTACATGTCTGACATTCTTTATAAAAACCTGCTCCAAGAACCCTCCCACTAGCTTGCATGTAGTATAAAAAGTGGCAGTTAGACCTGTTTGTGTCTAGTTGAAAAAAAGACCAATCATCATTATCATCATTCCGGAGTAACAATGGTGGTCTACGAGGTGACCGTCTACACTGGCGACCGCGTTCATGCCACCACGTTGAACTACATCCACATTAAGCTGGTGGGCACCGAAGGCGAGAGTGACCGAACGTGGCTGATGTCTTTGATTATCTTCAGGGGATCAGTAAGTCTGAAAAACAGCTTGCAACTATTAATAACTTTTCGCTTCAGTGCTCTTTGCTCACTTATCTAACAACTACATTAAATTAAATGATCAAAAACATGCATCGTAAGTTTCCTATACCAGCTTGCAGTGCATTCGGTAAGTATTCACAGCACTTCACTTTTTCAAATTTTGTTATGTGACATAAAAGCCTTATTCCAAAATGGAATAAATTCATGTTTGTCCTTAAAATTCCACAGACAATACCCCATAATGACAACATGAAAACTTTTTAAATTTTTTAAAATTTAAATAAATTAAAACTCACATGCACATAAGTATTCACAGCAATTTGCGCAATACTTTGTTGATGCACCTTTGGTGGCAATTACTACCTTAAGTCTTTTTGAATATGAGCCACATGCTTGGCACACCTATCTCTGGGCAGTTTCGCCCATTCCTCTTTGCAGCACCTCTGAAGCTCCATCAGGTTGGATGTGAAGTGTGGGTTTTCATGCAGTATGTCTCTGTACAATTATTGTATATTTTTTGCTTATATCTCTACAAGTCTCCCAGTTGTGGCCGCTGAAAAACAATCCCCATAGCATGATGCTGCCACTACCACGCTTTACTGTAGGGGTGGTATTGGCCTGGTTTCCTACAAACATGAGGCCTGGCATTCACACCAAATAAATCAAGCTTTGTCTCATCAGGAAAAAGTGAATACTTTCTTATGAATACTTTCTGGATGCACTGTAAATTATTGTAAGCCACATTACATTTCAAGTATTGCAGTTTAATATAAATAGTTAGAAAAATCTAAATCAAATGACACCAAATCAAAACGTACCAAAAATGCACAAAGATATTGAATGTTAGTGTTGTATCTGACGTTCTATTCAAATAATATCACACAAGCTTTTGTCTTGTCAGCATTTTGGTAAACTTCTCTTTTGGGATAAGAAGCATCTAAAGCAGGGGTGGCAATTAATTTTTACCGGGGGCCGCATGAGCAACCTGAGCACTGCTGGAGGGCCACACCGACAATATTTCAATTAAATTTTGCTCAAATTATTTTTGATATACTGTAAGATAAATAATAATAATAATAATAATTTCATTTAACCTAACTTAACTTTATACAAAAGCAGATTGCTTTTGATGGTTTTATTTTTAACACTGTCTTACACAACACTTCCTGATGTATAATACAATGCAAAAATGTCAATTTCTGTCACTTTATCCTGCATCCTCTTTAAAAGTCCAAAATTTTTCCCCGTCAGATTTGGACAACCATCTGTTGTCACACCTGCCAGCTTGTCCCATTTCAGTCCTAACATGTCCAAACACGCATTTACCTCTGTGAACAAGTCATTACCTGTGGTTGTCTCTTTAATTGACTGCATGGCTGCCAGCTCCTCCGTGATTTGAAAGTCTGCAGTTATCCCACGTAAGAAGATGAGCAGCTGGGCGGTGTTACGTACATCGCAGCTCTCATCCAAAGCCAGCGAAAAACAGTCAAAGTCAGCCGTTCTGTTCTTCAGCTGAAGCTCCAAGTGTCAAGCGATGGTCTCAACCCGCCTCGTTACAGTGCGTCGGGAGAGTGACACCTTCTCAAATGTGCCCCTCTTCTCCGGGAATATCAGCGCAACAGAGTCCAATAAGCACTCCTTAATAAACTCTCCGTCAGAAAACGCCTTACTTTTTCTGGCGATTTTGTGAGAAATGACGAAACTTGTCCTGATGGCTGCATCTCTGGGGGTGTGAAATTTGGCAAAAAGTCCTAGTTGGGTTTGCAGTTTTACCATCAACGCATCAGCCTACCTTGCGCGTGCTTCATCAGACAGATTCCGGTATTTTTCCTCGTGCTTCGTCGTGTAGTAGCGATTCAAATTATGTTCTTTAAACACAGCAACCTGTGTACCACAAATTAAGCTTTACCTTTAATTTCTGTAAAGAAATACTTGGCAGTCCATGTCTTGTTAAAAACATGGCATTCGTCATCAACTTTTCTCTTTTTAGCGTCTCGGGATAACCGGGCATCACTTGTCGCTGTGCACCTTCACTCACAGGTTACACACGGACATACGCCCATAAATAACACTTTTCAAAATAAAAGCAGCCCAGTTGTATTGCACGCACGACATAGATGTTTTTTTAAATATATTTTGTAATTTGTCATTGCCGCTGTTCACAGTCACTCACAATCGCGCACAAGCATACGTCCACACGGAAGTAATACAAATAGCGCTTTTCAAAACAAAAGCAGCACCGTTGTATTGCACACTTGACATAGATACTTTTTAAAATTTATTTTGTAATTTATGATTGGCCGCTGAATGCCCAGGTCTGATCTAAAGGGTATAATAACTACATTTTGTCTTTGTTTGGTTTTGCAACAACAACAAACATATTTATGTCTTTGTAAGTAGACAGGGAGTATTTTTAAAGGCCTACTGAAACCCACTACTACCGACCACGCAGTCTGATAGTTTATATATCAATGATGAAATCTTAACATTGCAACACATGCCAATACGGCCGGGTTAACTTATAAAGTGCAATTTTAAATTTCCAGCCACACTTCCGGTGGAAAACGTCTAGATATGATGACGTATGCGCATGACGTCACGGAGAAAACGGAAGTATTCGGACCCCATTGGATCCAATACAAAAAAGCTCTGTTTTCATCCCAAAATTCCACAGTATTCTGGACATCTGTGTTGGTGAATCTTTTGCAATTTGTTTAATGATCAATTGAGACTGCAAAGAAGAAAGCTGTAGGTGTGATCGGTGTATTAGCGGCGGACTACAGCAACACAACCAGGAGGACTTTGAGATGGATAGCAGACGCGCTAGCCGGCGACCTCACGTTGACTTACTTCGTCTCCGGGCCGCCGACCGCATCTATGATCGGGTGAAGTTCTTCGTCGCTCCGTCGATCGCTGGAACGCAGGTGAGCACGGGTGTTGATGAGCAGATGAGGGCTGGCTGGCGTAGGTGGAGAGCTAATGTTTTTAGCATAGCTCTGTGAGGTCCCGTTGCTAAGTTAGCTTCAATGGCGTCGTTAGCAATAGCATTGTTAAGCTTCAACAGGCTGGAAAGCATTAACCGATTAGTTACAGGTCCATGGTTTAATAGTATTGTTGATCTTCTGTCCATCCTTCCAGTCAGGGGTTTATTTATTTTGTTTCTATCTGCATTTGAGCCCGATGCTATCACGTTAGCTCCGTAGCTAAAGTGTTTTGCCGATGTATTGTCGTGGAGATAAAAGTCACTGTGAATGTCCATTTCGGATTCTCGACTCTCATTTTCAAGAGGATATAGTATCCGAGGTGGTTTAAAATACAAATCCGTGATCCACAATAGAAAAAGGAGAAAGTGTGTAATCCAATGAGCCCTTGTACCTAAGTTACGGTCAGAGCGAAAAAAGATACATCCTGCACTGCACGCTAATCCTTCACTCTCACGTTCCTTATCCACAAATCTTTCATCCTCGCTCAAATTAATGGGGTAATCGTCGCTTTCTCAGTCCGAATCTCTCTCGCTGCATTGTAAACTATGGGAAAATGTGAGCAGCCCTTCCTCCTGTGACGTCACACTACTTCCGGTACAGGCAAGGCTTTTTTTCATCAGCGACCAAAAGTTGCGAACTTTATCGTTGTTGTTCTCTACTAAATCCTTTCAGCAAAAATATGGCAATATTGCGAAATGATCAAGTATGACACATAGAATGGATCTGCTGTCCCCGTTTAAATAAAACAATTTCATTTCAGTAGGCCTTTAAGATCAGTGAAGTCTGTGGTTATTATTTTACCCGGATTAACATTACTATAATACATACATAAAATACAAGAAAAATAAAACAAATGTTGGGCTCCAAAAATATACAGCTGTAAAAACACATTTATTTGTGAACAATTTAGTAATATATAAATAAATATATAGATAAAACAATATTTGCCGATACTACCAACAAATGATATCGATAATACCCTGGTATTGATAATTTCTATGCTAAAGCCGCTCTGCCCTCATCTAATTGTTGTGTTATCCTGCATGTGTGAGACAAGAATATGTTCATAAACTGTTTTCATGTAAACTAATAAATGATTTGTATTTAGGACTACAGTATATGTTTAGTTTATGTTGACACTCTCAGACATGTACTAATGCTACAAGAAACGTCTGGCAGTGATGGGCAAACAACTTGGAAAATGTAGTAAGCTAAGCTACAAGTTACTCCCGATTGAATGTAGCTAAGCTACAGGGGAGGCTATCCCCGGAGAATTGTAGCAAGCTACACGGCAAAAGAAGCTTGCTACATCAAAGCTACATTTAACAGCATGTATATCTATGGACCCACATGTATAATATCAATGTTAATGAAACTAAGAGTGTACAAATGGACCCAATAAGTGTTCATTACTATTAACTATCTGTCATTTAGCTGGGCACACCCTACAACTATCTTTAAGGGTCCCCACACCCCACGTATGTATGTATTTAGTTTGCCTTTTCTTTGGCCCACCCCTATAATGTTATTTATTTTCTCTACCTATTGTAAAAAATAGCATCTATTTATATCTCGACAAACAAAACAATGACTTGTGTGATGTTTGGGAACAGTTGGTAAAGGTAATCATTCGCAGCTGAGGGGAAACAGCACTCAGGGAGACAAGCAGGAAACTGAACAAAAAATAAGAGCGCTGACAGGAAATAAAACACACAGAGGAAAAAACTAAACATAACCAAACTGTCAGTGACAAGCCTGACAAATGTGTGTTCCTAAATTTGTATTGGACGTCTTAGATGAAGACAGCAGTTATGATTTTAGTTTACAGAGTAAATTTTGAATTGAATTGAAGTATTTATTTCAAACCTGCACAGTACAAAAACACACATTTTAAAAAAATTTGTTTTTTACATTTTGGCAGAGACATTTATGCAAGGCTTGAAAAGGGGTTGGATGAAGCAGATGCTTATAATATCCCAACCCCTCTCACTCATTCCACATTTAACATGAACAATATAATACAAGAACAATACTATACAAACAAAAACAAGAAAAGCTCCTGTACACTAACAATACAATAGTACCACTGTTACTATGAGACAAGACAAGACGAGACAAAACACACACACACACACACACATACATGCACACACAGGCCCAAACACTCCCTGACCATACACCTCTCTCCCATCGCTGTGTGCTGAGGGCATCACTCTCTTTCCTCCTCGTACTTCTTCAGTACTTCTTTTTTAAACAGTGTTTTAAATTGAATCATGTGAAAAAAGGTTTTTAACTCGTACCCTAAGTTGTTCCACAGACTGACTCCACGCACTGAAATGCACATTGATTTTAAAGTTGTTCCTAATTCAGGCAAATATAATTTGTTGTTGTGTTGTGGGCAGCACGGTGGAAGAGGGGTTAGTGCATCTGCCTCACAATACGAAGGTCCTGAGTAGTCCTGAGTTCAATCCCGGGCTCTGGATCTTTCTGTGTGGAGTTTGCATGTTCTCCTCGTGACTGTGTGGGTTCCCTCCGGGTACTCCGGCTTCCTCCCACCTCCAAAGACATGCACCTGGGGATAGGTTGATTGGCAACACTAAATTGGCCCTAGAGTGTGAATGTGAGTGTGAATGTTGTCTGTCTATCTGTGTTGGCCCTGTGATGAGGTGGCGACTTGTCCAGGGTGTACCCCGCCTTCCGCCCGATTGTAGCTGAGATAGGCTCCAGCGACCCCCCGCGACCCTAAAAGGGACAAGCGGTAGAAAATGGATGGATGGATGGATAATTTTTTGATTCGTCTTAGACTGTAACTTTGGTGAGCATCTCTATCCTGGAATAGGTTCCGTATATTGGATGGTAGAGAGTTTTGGGATGCCCTAAACATAATTTGAGCAGTTTTAAAGTTGATCACATCGTGCAGTTTAAGTTGCTTTAACTCCATGAATAGTGGATTTGAATGATATCTGTAGTGAACATTGGACACAATCCTAACGGCCTTTTTCTGCAGAGTGACTAGGGATGATGTTTGATAAGAAATTATTGAGTTCGAGCCCATTATCGAATCCTCTTATCGAACCGATTCCTTATCGATTCTCTTATCGAATCCAGATAGGTTGTTGTATATGGAAAAAAACACAATATTTGGTTTAACAAAAGCTCACTTTTATTTTATAAGAAAAAAATAAATAAAAATAAAAAAATAAATATTGACTGTTACCCCCCCAAAAAAATAAAATAAATAAATATTGACCGTTGTTACCCAAAGTATATTAAGTGGGATTTTTCAGAAAAACAAATATATACAGTAACACAAAAACGACCTGTCTCTGTGATCACTATAGGTGAATAGCCATGCCTTGAGGCGTTTTTTCCGGTCCATTATTTTTGCTGCTTGTGTGACATCACAGGAAATGATGTAGCTCAGTCTAATGACTGAGCTACCTGAGCTACGTCACAGGAAATGACGTAGCTCAGTCTAATGACTGAGCTACGTCATTTCCTGTGATGTCCCACAGGGCATTTCTTGTGGGACGGGATTCGGATTTGAAAAAAGAACCAACTCTTTTTCTTTACTATAGTGGCCTGAATAACGGGAACCGGTTCTCAAAAAGGGATTCGAGTCCATGGAATCGGTTCTTTTCTTATCGAACGGTTCTTTTCTTATCGAACAACCGGGAGAACCGGTTTCAGACATCATCCCTAAGAGTGACTAAAGGCTGTAGATGGGATTTATAACAATTTCCCCAGACTTCAACACAATAGTTTAAATACGACATAATAAATGAATGATACAATAACAGCAGAGCATTGGTGTTAAATAAATGACATGATCTCCTCATCATTCCAACACATTTAGCAACTTTTGTCCTCAGGTAATTTATATGAGGCTTCCATGAGGTATTTTCCTCTATTACCACTCCTAAGAATGAATTTTGTTGAACATATTCTATTGGTGTATCATCAATAACAATCCTGATGGGTATATTACTTTTGCGATTTCTAAAGAGCATGATTTTGGTCTTCTTTAAATTCAGAGACAATTAGTTGGTATTAAACCAAGTTTTTAACTTTATCATCTCCTCGGTTACAGAGGCCAGAAGTTGCTTCATGTCATCACCTGCACATGTAATGGTTGTATCGTCAGCAAAGAGGATGAACTTCAGCAGTGTTGATACTTTACATATTTCGTTTATATACATTATAAATAGTGTGGGTCCCAGTATCAACCCCTGGGGGACTCCACAGGTTATGTTCATGAGTGTAGATTGATGTTGGTCGATCTGAACAATCTGCTGTCTCATTCAAGTAGCTCTTCAGCCATTTCCCTGCCACTCCCTTATGCCATAGTTTTCCAGTTTATTTACCAAAATCAGGCTGTCAATGGTATCGAAAGCCTTTTGCTGGTCAATAAAAATTCCTATAACAAATTTGTTCTTCTCGATACCATTAGTAATGTTCTCTATTAAATCACTTAAAGCTAATGAAGTTGACCTATTTTGTCGGAACCCATATTGACAATCAGATAATAATGTGTGCTTTTCAATGAAGCCAAGAAGTCTATTATCAAATAATTTTTCCAATATTTTTGACAACTGTGGCAGAAGGGAGACGGGACGGTAATTTGTGAAGTGGTGTTTGTCTCCAGATTTGAAGATGGGGATGACTTTTGAGAGTTTCATTTGTGAAGGAAATTGTCCAAGTTGAAAAGATAAATTGCAGATGTGTGTGAATGGTTTGATGATTTCTTCCGCTACGTTCCGGACCGTCCTCATGTCGAGGTCATAAATGTCACGTGATGTTTTGTTCTTGCTTTTCTGAATAATCTGTAATACTTCCTTTTCGACAGTCGGAGTAAGGAACATCGAATAAGGATTTTTTTCAATAAATTCCATGGGCTGTTCATCATTAATTGGGATTTTTTTTGCCAGCTCAGACCCAATATTAACAAAAAACATATTGAAGCCGTCAGCAATCATCTTCTTGTCACTTATGATTTGGTTGTTCTCAACAAAAAACTCCGGATAACAAGGACTGTTTGAACCATGCCCAATAATTGTATTTAATACCTTCCAAATTCCCTTTATATCATTTTTCTTTTGGATTAATAGTTTGGTGGTGTATTCTTTTCTGCTTGCTCTTAATATGCTGGTTAATTTATTTTTATATGTTTTGTACTTTTGTTCTGTTTCTATGGTTTGATGCCTAAAAAAAGTCCTATATAAATAATTTTTCTTTTTGCAAGCGTTCGCAAGCCCTTTGGGTATCCATGGAGCTTTTGTGGAGTTAGTTATAGTGCATTTTTTGATGGGGCAGTGTGTATCATAAAGTGAGAAAAAAATGTCTTGAAATAAATTATAAGGTGCATTTATATCTGACGTTTGAAAAACAGAATCCCAGTTTTGTTTCGCTAAATCATTTTTAAGTGCTGTTAATGATCGTTCTGTTGTGGCTCTTCGATATTAGTCACTATTTACAGGTTTGGATGTTTTGCAGTTAATATTGTAGACTAACAAGCCTCCAGTTACAGTCTGATCTACAATGTTACAAAATATGTTGTCAATAAGTGTGGTGCTGTGTGTTGTGATTCTCGTGGGTTGTGTGATCAGTGGGAATAAGCCCATGGAGAACATGGTGTCAATAAATTCTGCTGTGTGTTTGTGTTTATTAGGATTCAAAAGGTTGATATTAAAGTCACCACATACTATATATTTTTTGTTTCTCTTAAATAATTTTTCCTTCCATTCATTAAATATTTTCAAGTCGGATCCTGGTGTCCTATAAACGCAGCTTACAATAATGTGTTTCCTATTTGAAAATGATCATTCCACAGTGACGCATTCGAAGAGTTCGTCAACAGCTAAACACATATCATTGACAATACTACAGCTGATATTTTTGTCCACATACAGAGCCACACCTCCTCCTCTCCAATTTTAAGGTTGTGCAAAACATTTCATACCCATTTAATTCAAACTCATTACTTGTATTCTCATTCATCCATGTCTCTGAAACACCTATAATATTAAATGGAGATTTGAATTGATTCAAATAGTCCTGGATATGATTAAAATGAGAGTATAGACTCTAGAGATATGTTATTATCTTGCATAAATGTTTTATCAAATGTGACGTCAGTATAATATAAACAATCATTTTTGGTATTTTGAGGAGCATTTCTATTTGGTTCCATTTCGCTCATAAATCTTTGTGATTTGTAGTTGATGTGGTCTGAGAAACTGATCGATTCCAAATTGTGAGAGTTTATCAAGTCTTCATTCTCCTCTATTTCAGAGGAAAATTCACTATCAGAACTATGCATATAGAGTTATTTCAGAAACATGAAAAGAAGAAGAGGGTGTGTGATCATGGTCAGATAAATCATTCCTCTGTTCATGAAACATGAACAAGAGAAGAGGGCATCTGGTCAAGGACTGTGGGCCACAGACACACAATACAAACATGCACACAACAACTGGACCATTCAAGCAAACACATAAACAATCTCTCATCCACACACACAGAAACATACACTCACACACTGCAGGCAATAAAATAAACATCAAAAAACAAAAAGCTTCTAAATATCCGATCGCAAAAGTAAAAAACTAAAGAAGTAATATTAACAAATATATATATATATATATAGCCTTGTAAAACTCCACTGAACTACTCGTTAAAAAAGTAGCTAAGCTACCACCAAGCTACTGGAAAAGGTAGGTAAGCTACAAAGCTTAGCTCCATGTAGCTTATTATTGCCCATCACTGATGTCTGGTGAGGTAAAATAACATAATTTATTCAGACACACCCAACAGTATGATGCAATGCACTGACCCAAATAAGTCATTTTGCCTTGATTAAAATATGACAATAGTCTAAAGTCGCTCCTGTCAACGCAAACCTGGCATACAGTGCACACGGTACACAGCACACTCTCAGACATATGTTACAGTAAATTATGTGTTTGTTATTATGGTTCGTTCTAAGAGGGTCTGGTGAATGAGGTAAGGTAACCTTATTTCACCAGACACACCCCTCATTGTATTGTATGATGCAATGCACTTTTGATGCTGATCCAAATAAAGAGTTTTGCCTTGACCAAAAATGACAGTACTGTTCCTCCTGTTAACAAAAACCTTGCTCACAGTGCAATGTAAAATGTATATGTTCTACATTATAATACACATTGCAATATTTCAACACCACATCAGACAGAACTCAGTTTCCTATAATTTCATGATGCATTTGAGTGCATCTGTTCTTATTGCCGTCTCCTGTCATTTTGTTTGCCTTTTAGGTGTCTACTTATACTGTGACCTGCGAAAACTCTCTAGGACAGCTACTTCTGATAGAACTGGAAAAACAAAAAAATTTCATGGTCCTTAGTGACGCTTGGTTCCCTGACAAGGTGGAAATCAAATCACCCGAGGGCGACGTTTACACTTTCCCCGTCTACTGCTGGATCAGTGACACTGAGACTCACCGCTACAGAGAGGGAAAAGGTGCGTTGCTTTGTGTGCTTGTCTAACATCCTTCCATTATTTTTGGTCTTGTATATTAATGTCAATGCAAGACTGATACCTTCATATAGTCGAAGATTCCCTAGTTTGGCTGCGGTACCCTGTCGCCACACGATTGAACCGGAAGACACGGTCGGTCCATGCACGCATCATAGACTATGTCTTATTCTTGTTTTTTTTTACAGCGGTTGCAAACTGAGCTAGTACATTCCCTCTACCCTCCAAATGTGAATAATCTCTAACTAATAGCCCATCCATCCATCTTCTTCCGCTTATCCGAGGCCGGGTCGCGGGGGCAGCAGCCTGAGCAGGGAAGCCCAGACTTCCCTCTCCCCAGCCACTTCGTCCAGCTCCTCCCGGGGGATCCCGAGGCGTTCCCAGGCCACCGGGAGACATAGTCTTCCCAACATGTCCTGGGTCTTCCCCGTGGCCTCCTACCGGTCGGACGTGCCCTAAACACCTCCCAAACCACCTCATCTGGCTCCTCTCGATGTGGAGGAGCAGCGGCTTTCCTCTGAGCTCCTCCCGGATGACCTAGTTTCAGAGAGAGCCCCGCCACCCGGCGGAGGAAACTGATTTCGGCCGCTTGTACCCGTGATCTTGTCCTTTCGGTCATAACCCAAAGCTCATGACCATAGCTGAGGATGGGAACGTAGCTCGACCGTTAAATTGAGAGCTTTGCCTTCCGGCTCAGTTCCTTCTTCACAACGTATCGATACAGCGTTTGCATTACTGAAGACGCCGCACCGATCCGCCTGTCGATCTTACGATCCACTCTTCCATCACTCGTGAACAAGACTCCAAGGTACTTGAACTCCTCCACTAACTACTAAGAGTCTAAATGTGTACACCATTATACAAACCCCGTTTCCATATGAGTTGGGAAATTGTGTTAGATGTAAATATAAACGGAATACAATGATTTGCAAATCATTTTCAACCCATATTCAGTTGAATATGCTACAAAGACAACATATTTGATGTTCAAACTGATAAACATTTTTTTTGTTGCAAATAATCATTAACTTTAGAATTTGATGCCAGCAACACGTGACAAAGAAGTTGGGAAAGGTGGCAATAAATACTGATAAAGTTGAGGAATGCTCATCAAACACTTATTTGGAACATCCCACAGGTGAACAGGCAAATTGGGAACAGGTGGGTGCCATGATTGGGTATAAAAGCAGCTTCCATGAAATGCTCAGTCATTCACAAACAAGGATGGGGCGAGGGTCACCACTTTGTCAACAAATGCGTGAGCAAATTGTTGAACAGTATTGCAAAGAATTTAGGTATTTCACCATCTACGGTCCGTAATATCATCAAAGGGTTCAGAGAATCTGGAGAAATCACTGCACGTAAGCAGCTAAGCCCGTGACCTTCGATCCCTCAGGCTGTACTGCATCAACAAGCGACATAAGTGTGTAAAGGATATCACCACATGGGCTCAGGAAGACTTCAGAAACCCACTGTCAGTAACTACAGTTGGTCGCTACATCTGTAAGTGCAAGTTAAAACTCTCCTATGCAAGGTGAAAACCGTTTATCAACAACACCCAGAAACGCCGTCTGCTTCGCTGGGCCTGAGCTCATCTAAGATGGACTGATACAAAGTGGAAAAGTGTTCTGCGGTCTGACGAGTCCACATTTCAAATTATTTTTTGAAACTGTGGACGTCGTGTCCTCCGGACCAAAGAGGAAAAGAACCATCCGGATTGTTATAGGCGCAAAGTTGAAAAGCCATTAATGCTGAAAAGGTACATACAGGTTTTGGAGCAACATATGTTGCCATTCAAGCAACGTTACCATGGACGCCCCTGCTTATTTCAGCAAGACAATGCCAAGCCACGTGTTACATCAACGTGGCTTCATAGTAAAAGAGTGCGGGTACTAGACTGGCCTGCCTGTAGTCCAGACCTGTCTCCCATTGAAAATGTGTGGCGCATTATGAAGCCTAAAATACCACAACGGAGACACCCAGACTGTTGAACAACTTAACCCTTGTGTGGTGTTCGGGTGTGTGGGACCCGTTTTCGATTTTTATTAAAAGAAAAATGATACAATTATTTAATTTTTAAACTGAGGCTCACTGGCTTTGGCTCATTTTCTGTGAAGAACATATATCAGAATACATATTTAATGAACACACACCATACATCCCCTCTATACATTTCTATTACATATAAGATGTTCGGGTCCACTGGACCCGGGGCTAATAGAAGTGTGGAAATTGATGTTCTGTGTACCACACGCACGCACCCACAAACACACACTCACACACACACACACACACACACACACACACACACACACACACACACACACACACACACACACACAGCAGGCCTAGACAGGAGGAGGACAGAGTGTAGGTACACAGAACATCAGACGGTCAGAAGTGCGAGAAAATGAGCGCAGGCAGTGTTGACAAACGATGTTGCAATCTTGTGTGGGAACCGCAGGTGCAGAAACACAAAATAAGAATCCCTGTGGGATGCAGAAACTGGCAGAGAAATTTCCATGCAACGTTCATATTGCTGTTACTCAGCCAGCGTTTGTGGGTCTTAGACTTAGACTTACACTTACTTTTTATTGTCATTCAAATTTGAACTTTGCAGTACAGATAAGAACGCAATTGTGTTGCATTAGCTCATGGTAGTGCAGGATGAAAAAGCAATAAGGTGCAGATATAAATAAATAGATTACTGTACAGATAAATATATTGCACTTTTGCATATGCATCCAGGTTTATGGATGTATGTTATATTGTCTTTATATTCCAGTGAGTTAATCCATTTTTGGGGGGAATTGAGGGGATTATTATGATGCGTTCAAGAGTCTTACGGCCTGAGGGAAGAAGCTGTTGCAGAACCTAAAGGTTCTGCTACGGAGGCTGCGGAACCTCTTTCTAGAGTCCAGCAGTGAAAACAGTCCTTGGTGGGGTTGGGAGGAGTCTCTGCAGATTTTCTGAGCCCTGGTCAGTCAGCGGCTTTTTGCAAACTCCTGGATAGGAGGAAGAGGAGTGCTGGTGATCTTTTCCACCGTCCTCACCACTCTCTGCCGAGACTTCCAGTCTGAGGCACTGCAGGCTCCAGTCCAGACAGAGATGCTGTTGGTCAGTAGGCTCTCTATAGTGCCTCTGTAGAATGTGGTGCTTCCTGAAGTCGACGATGATCTCCTTGGTCTTGTCGATGTTCAGGACCATGTTGTTGGTTCTGCACCAGTCAACCAGATGTTTCACCTCCTCCCTGTAGTCCATGTCGTTGTTGTCACGGATGAGGCCCACTACTGTTGTGTCGTCCGCATACTTCACAATGTGGTTGGTAGTGGACCTGGCGCAGCAGTCATGGGTCATCAGCGTGAACAGCAGCGGACTCAGGACGCAGCCCTGGGGGGAGCCGGTGCTCAGGGAGATGGCACTGGAGGTGTTGTTGCCCACTCTCACAGATTGGGGTCTGTCTGTGAGGAAGTCAAGCAGCCAGTTGCATAGGGGGGTACTGAATCCAAGGGGGGCCAGTTTGCTCACCAAGTGCTGCGAGATGATGGTGTTGAATGCCGAGCTGAAGTCCAGAAACCACATCCGCACGTGTGTGTCCTTTCCTTCCAGATGTTCTAAGCTCAGGTGGAGTGCAGAGGACATGGCGTCCTCTGTGGAGCACTTAGGGCGATAAGCAAACTAGTATGGGTCGAATGTGGGGGGAAGTCTGGAGACAATATATTCCTTTACCAACCTCTCGAAGCACTTCATTACAGATGTTTTTTGGGATAAGGTAAACATCTGTTCAGTATTTTAACATAAAAGTGTTTGATTGTGAGGCATTAAAAGCCACAAAATGCAACGGGTCCATCAGACCCACAAACACTGGCTGAGTAACAACAATATGAACACCACACAAGGGTTAAGCTGTACATCAAGCAAGAATGGGAAAGAATTCCACCTGAAAAGCTTAAAAAATGTGTCTCCTCAGTTCCCAAACGTTTACTGGGTGTTGTTAAAAGGAACGGCCATGTAACACAGTGGTGAACATGCCCTTTCCCAACTACTTTGGCACGTGTTGCAGCCATGAAATTCTATGTTAATTATTATTTGCAAAAAAAAAAAAAAAAAGTTTATAAGTTTGAACATCAAATATCTTGTCTCTGTAGTGCATTCAATTGAATATGGGTTGAAAAGGATTTGCAAATCTTTGTATTCCGTTTATATTTACATCCAACACAATTTCCCAACTCATATGGAAATGGGGTTTGTAATAAAATTCAGTTCATAAAATTTAAACGCCAAAAAATCAGTTACATTATTTCAAGGTAAAAAAAAAAAACAATAAAGAAAACCTGCATAGTGGAGGCATTCCCTTTGGATTGTGATTGAAACCCTCGACCAGCCCAACCAAAAATCTGTGGAAGCTCATGCCAAAATGATGATGATATGACACGTTGGAAAATTGTTTAACACAAGTATCCAAAATTGTAACAACGTTTACTAGCCAGAAAAGAGGAAAGTTCCAATAGGTTCACTTTAATAATGTGTTTTTCTTTTGAAAGCTCTGAGGATCTTTGAAGAAAACAACCCTCTTGGTCAGTACGCACGGGAGCAGGAGCTGAGCCAGCGGAGTAAAGACTATAGGTGAGAATTAATTTTATTTTTTACATTTATAAACGTACTACAGACGGCTAAATTAACCTTCATGCCCTCTCCCCAACAGCTGGGACATGTATCACCCAGGCCTGCCATACAGCATTAAGGCAGATGGTCCCCTTACCCTGCCGGATGAGGTCCAGTTCTCCTTCACCAAAACTACACAGTTTGCCTTCACGGCAGCCATTGGGTAAGATATGTAATGTACGATATCTATGCTGGTTGTTCATGGGTGGGGCAGATTTACAAGACTAGTAAAGGACCAAAATAAAACATGCTAATGCTAGCTGCACCACGTCCTTCACTTTGCTGCAAGACCTTCTTTCTGTCCTCAGTCTCGTTTTGGATAAATTGCATCTTCACACATAAGTAAACACTGTACAGATTGGTTGTTAGCGTGTCATCATTCAGCAGGTGTTTGTGTTTTCCAGGTTAGCAGAGCTGAAGCTAAAGGGCCTGCCAGAAAACCACGACAGTTGGGAGAATCTCGACGATATCAATCAAGTGTTCTACAAAAAAGACACAGCCTTATCAGGTATCGGGGGGCTGGGTTTAACTTCGTCTGGAAGAGACATATATATTTTATTCGTTTTACCTTTATTTTGCCAGAAAAGATCAATTGTGAACAGCTTCTCATTTACAATGATGATCTGGCTTGAGGCCTCAGCCGTAGCAAAAAACAATACACATACTTTTTTACTCTTAGTAGTGTTTCTTCTGAACAAATATTTGTACAGAAGAAACACTACTTTTACTCCGTTACATTGGATTTAATTCCGATCGCTACAATTATTTAACTCATCATATTGCCAATACGTTTTATTTTGGCTTGTTAGAGAGACATCTTCCAGCGGGCACAATCACATCACTCTGTTTCACCAATTAAACATAAGGACTTGATACAGACCCTGACAGTCACACGATCGCACTCGTCCTACACACAAAACCGCATTAATGTACGGGCTCACATTAGCTGAAGCCCGGGGGCCTCACCCATTTAGGGGCCCCCGATTTTGTCGGTGGAATTGGTGTTCAATCACAGACGGTTCAGCATTGTGTAGCGATTGTGTACTGTCTTTCTTGATTGCGTTGATTTTTCCTACTGCTTCAAGCGGGGCGCGAACCCTGGTGTGACAGGTCAGCGTGCTGACTACTGAGCTGGGCAGTCTCACTGCATCGCCAGCACTATTCTTAAAGTTGATTGGCTCCTGTTACACTCGCACAGACGTACATGCGCCTGTCGTGAAGACGTTTGGAGTTTGCGCGCGTCTGGCTGTTTTCGAAGTGGGGCTGTCGAGTTTGGCAATTACCTTGTGCAAAGCTAGTACAACTTTTTGTACTTTTTTGTACTTTTTGTGCTTTTTTGGCTTCGCTGTGTCACTGTGCCGTGACACTTTGTAGCTTTGTGTCGATCGGTGCTGCGAGCTAGCACACCGGAGCCGGCTAGCATTACCGGCCTGAGATACGGAGGTGGATTTTTCCTTCTGTTGCTGGATGAGTCGGCAGATAGACCGTGATGCCTGCACCGAGGAAAAGCCCCACATCGGAGGAGTTCGAAGAGATGAGGCTCACACTCCTTTCCCTGTGCGGCGATGTGACTGCGGTGAGGGAGCACCAGGAGCAGCTTTTGGGCCTGCTGGAGGAGGTGAAACAACTACGCCTCCAGAACGTGGAAAAAGACTGGCGCATTGTGGACCTGGAGCAGCGAGTGGACGAGCTGGAGCAATACTCCCGCATGAATGATGTGGTCATCACCGGGATCAAGATCAAGCCACGCAATTAGGCGCGTGCGGTGGCCGCGGACAGCGGGGAGCCCAGCGTGCAGGAGGCACAGTCGGTGGAGCAGCAGGTGGCCTCCTATCTCCAAAGCAGGGGGATTGAGATGGACCTGGAGCACATCGAGGCTTGTCACCCACTGCCCATGAGGAACCAGAGACCACCCGCTGTCATCATGAGATTCGCAAGCAGAAAGAAGAAGATCGCACTATTAAGGCAAGGACGCAAACTCAAAGGAACAGATGTTTTCATCAATGAACACTTGACCAAGAAAAATGCTGACATCGCAAGGGTCGCACGACAACTTAAAAGGCAAAGCAAGATTCAACAAACCTGGGTAACGAACTGTAAGATCTTCATCAAACTAAATGGGACGCCGGAGGAAGCAAAAATCTTGGTGATAAGGAAAATAGAAGATCTTGATAAGTATTGACATTGATGCAGTACTTGGTATCAATGTAGCTTGTGACTTTTACATCATCTCAATGCTACCCACACCAAGAACACAGACCACACCAAGTATTAATATGGACATGTTACAGAAGATCCTCCAACATCAACAAAAAGAACTGGACATGTGTGAGTATCAAGAGCACACCACAACAGAGACTGATATGGACATAGACCCTGATAATAATTTTTTCTCTGCGATTGTTAAAAACTGTAATTATTTTACCCGCGAACAATATGAAAACAGTGTAAAATCAGAAGATAGTCTATCTATAATACATTTCAATAGTCGAAGCATGTACACTAACTTTGAGGCTATCAAGGATTACTTGAAATAATTTAGTCATCCATTTACCATTGTTACAATCACTGAAACCTAGTTCAACAATGATAAAGGTATTGATTTTAGTCTGAATGAATATGAATTAACATACATAAACAGAATAAATAAAATAGGAGGAGGGGTCGCATTGTACATTCATAAATCTGTTACATTTAAAGTTTTAACAAACATGACCATAGCAGTCGATGGATTATTTGAATGTTTAACAGTGGAAATCCTAAATGACAAAAAGACAAATATCTTCATGAGCTGTGTATACCGGGCACCTGGTTCAAGCATAGAAACTTTCAATGAGTGGATGGGTAAACTATTTTCCTCTGTGAACCAAAAAAACATATTTATCTGTGGTGATTTTAACATTGATTTGTTAAACTCAACCAAGCAAAAACATGTTGATGACTTCATTGACACAATGTACAGCTTGTCTCTATAGCCAACCATAACCAAACCAAGCAGAATAACAACACATAGTGCCACAATCATTGACAACATTTTTACAAACATTATGGGAAATCAAGTCACCAGTGGCCTATTTATATGTGACATCACTGACCATTTACCTGTTTTTACTTTATATGACTGTCATCTCAAGAAAACCAAAGACACTATGGCAAAAATCTCTAAACGAATAACAACTGAGGAAACAATCTGTGCCCTAAACAATAGTTTAGCAGTTCAGGATTGGACTTCAGTATACAGAGAACCTAATGTGGACAGTGCTTATTGTAATTTTTTAGACATCTTTACTTCCCTGCATAATAAACATTGCCCCGTAAAAGAATATTTTATAAAAGGAAAAAAAAAATAGCCCTTGGATCACAAAAGGGATAATTAATGCCTGTAAAAATAAAAACAATCTCTACAAACTTTTCATCAAAATAAAAACAAAAGAAGTCGAACAACGATACAAGAAGTACAAAAATAAATTAACTGATATTATAAGAACAAGCAAACGGTTATATTATCAAAAAAAACTATATGAAAACAAAAATAATATAAAAGGAACTTGGGATGTTTTGAATAGTCTAATAAAACAAGGATATTCCAAGTTGACATATCCTGATTACTTTATTGATGAAAACGGTGAAGATTATAATATGAGTAATGTAGTGAATAAGTTCAATAGTTTTTTTGTAAATGTTGGTCCTAAATTGGCTGTTGATATCCCAGACAATGGAGTTACAAAATCAACTATTGAACAGAATTCTTCGTCATTCTTCCTCTCAGCTACAAATGAGCAGGAAGTGACAAACATTGTGCGGAAGTGTAAAAGTAAGTGCTCCACTGACTGCCATGATATCAACATGATATTGGTTCAAAAGGTTATCCTGAATATTGTAAAACCATTAACTTATATATGTAATTTATCATTCCAGACTGGCTGCTTTCCAAGTCAAATGGAAATCGCTAAGGCAACTCCGCTCTTCAAAAGTGACAGCAAACACGGTTTCACCAATTACAGACCAATCTCTCTTTTGCCTCAGTTCTCAAAAATCTTAGAGAAACTATTTAACTCTCGACTTGAATCTTTTCTTGAGAAGCATCATATAATCAATGACGGTCAGTATGGCTTTAGGTCCAAAAGAACAACTTCAATGGCAATAACTGAAGCTATTGAGGAAATTACTAATGCACTGGAGCATAAAAGATATGCAGTTGGTATTTTTATTGACCTAAAGAAAGCATTTGATACCATTAATCATTCAATTCTACTAGATAAAATGGGAAGATATGGAATTAGGGGGCTGGCTGGTGACTGGTTAAAAAGTTTTTTAACAGAGAGGGTACAGTTTGTTAAAATGTGTCAATTTTTATCTGATACTCTTGGCATTGCTTGTGGTGTCCCCCAAGGGTCCGTGTTGGGGCCAAAACTGTTTAATGTATATATTAATGATATGTTTAATACATCCAAAATACTGAAATTTATATTTTTTGCAGACGACACAAATTTATTCTACAGTAGTGATGACTATAATGAGCTCATAAATACAGTAAACACAGAACTAAACATAGTAAAAAAAAATGGATGGACACAAATAAATTATCTTTGAATATAAATAAAACTAAGATAGTAATGTTTGGAAATCGCAACATAACGTCTGAACAGAAAATAAGTATTGATGGAACCCAAATTGAAATCGTAAATGAGAATACATTTTTGGGAGTAATAATTGATAGTAAACTATCATGGAAACCTCATGTCAGACACATTAAAACAAAAATCTCCAAAAGCCTCTCAATTATAAACAAAGCAAAACTATACCTCAATGAAAATGCACTCCGTACTCTATACTGCACCTTGGTACTCCCATACCTTACATACTGTGTTGAAGTATGGGGGAATACTTACCACAACACAATTCATCCTCTGATCATATTACAGAAAAGAGCAGTGCGGATCATTCACAACGTTGGTTATTTAGAACATACTCATAATCTGTTTATGCAATCAAAGTTGCTCAAATTTGATGACCTTGTTAAATATAATACATTATTAATCTTATATAAAGCTTTAAACTAATTATTGCCACCTAATCTACAACGTTTTTTTATAAGACGAGTGCAAGCTCATAACTTGAGAGGCTTTGGATATTTCTTATTGCCGAGAGCTCAAACCACTCGTAAACGTTTTGGTGTGTCTGTATGCGGAGTAAAACTATGGAACAAACTGGACTTACAACACAAGCAATGCCAAACTATCAATCGATTTAAACTATTATACAAACATGGGGTCTGGTTCAAATATAGAGATGAGGGTCTTTAATTTGACCTGCTGCTGTACTCTGTCTCAAAGTGTAACATGTGCTCAATGTTTCCTTACCATTATTGCTATGTTGTCTATTACCATTATTGCTATGATGTCTATTACCATTGTTGGTATATTCATTATTCCTACATTGTTGATACAAATGATTGTTACAGTGTAATAATTATTGTTACCTGTGGTAATGCCACTATGATACAACATCTGTATTATAATCCTTGAACAAAGTGAGAGTGAAACTCATGTGAATAATCACTGAATGGAGAACTGGGGGTGGGATTAAATAAGTTATCTTCTTCCCACTCCCTTTCAGGCAAAACTGGACAATAATGCACTATATTAATTTATATTATTATGTTTTGTCAACTTGTACGTTTTTGTCATTGCCTGAAATAAATAAATAAATGAAAATGAAAAATGATGTATTCATGAACAGAATAATTTTTAAAATGGGTGATATTTTTGCATCCTTTTTTTTTTTTTGTCCTGTCCAGCTTCTCAGGCAAATCATATAGTAGATGTAGAAGCCCATATCGGCTGTTCAGATTGACTTTACAAAAGAGAAGTGTAGGATATTTCTCTTGTTGCCTCATTTGTATTTGACTTTATTAAATGTATTTATATTATCATTTGGTGCAGCCGGAGCAGGAGCAGGAGGGGATAGAAAGAGAAAAAAAGGAAGACAGAGGGGGGAATTGTGGGGACAAGAGGGGGATTAGACAGAGAGACAAAAACAACAACAGCAAACACAACAATAAAGCAACATCAGCAAATACGACATGTACAAATATGATGGTAAAAGTAATAGCAAAAAAGCAGTTAGCGAAAAAAAATACAGAAATGACAATGAGCATTATTACACTACAAATGGAGCAATACAAATACCAATAGAAATAGCGCTATTGATAATGAACAATACCAATACTTTACCTTTATTATCAACAATACAGTTGTTCAAATGCAACAATACATATACGTAATGATAACTTGAGATATGAAAGAATGCAGAAAAATGGAGGGGAAGAAAGAGAAGCAACCTACATTAACCTTGTAGATTGTTATAGTAATAATAGGTTAAGCTTTGTCAGTGTGCCATGTGTTATACCCAGTTTACCCTAGGACAACAACATTAATATACACTACCGTTCAGAAGTTTGGGGTCACATTGAAATGTCCTTATTTTTGAAGGAAAAGCACTGTACTTTTCAATGAAGATAACTTTAAACTAGTCTTAACTTTAAAGAAATACACTCTATACATTGCTAATGTGGTAAATGACTATTCTAGCTGCAAATGTCTGGTTTTTGGTGCAATATCTACATAGGTGTATAGAGGCCCATTTCCAGCAACTATCACTCCAGTGTTCTAATGGTACAATGTGTTTGCTCATTGGCTCAGAAGGCTAATTGATGATTATAAAACCCTTTTGCAATCATGTTCACACATCTGAAAACAGTTTAGCTTGTTACAGAAGCTACAAAACTGACCTTCCTTTGAGCAGATTGAGTTTCTGGAGCATCACATTTGTGGGGTCAATTAAACGCTCAAAATGGCCAGAAAAAGAGAACTTTCATCTGAAACTCGACAGTCTATTCCTGTTCTTAGAAATGAAGGCTATTCCACAAAATTGTTTGGGTGACCCCAAACTTTTGAACGGTAGTGTATATGTACAGTATGTGTATATGTGTTTGTACAGTGAGTGTATATGTACAGTATGTGTATATGTATGTTTGTACAGTGAATGTATATGTACAGTATGTGTATATGTGTTTGTTATATTTACA
>NC_084755.1:42389538-42414921 GCF_033978785.1 Entelurus aequoreus | reverse complement strand
CTCATTCAAGGGTGCTACTGGAAAATATTCCAAATATTGTAACATCAAATCTATAGAGCAGGTCTTAAATGACAAGTACTTGGGTTTTACTCTTCATCAGGAGCTTTCATTTAAAGCCCATATTAGCTTAGGTTAAAACTTGGTTTCTTTTTTAGAAATAAAAACTGCTTCTCTCTTCAAGTCAGAAAGAAATTGGTGACAGCAACTATCTTGCCCGTAATTGATTATGGAGACGTGCTTTATTTTAGTGCTTCATCTAAATGTCTCCAGTCCTTGGACACTGTTCATCACTCAGCACTAACATTTGTTACTGGATGTCTTAGTCTCACCACCACCACTGTCACCTGTATATGAAGTCAGACTTATCTTCACTGAGTGCACACATATACACACATTGTTACTGGATGTCTTAGTCTCACCACCACCACTGTCACCTGTATATGAAGTCAGACTTATCTTCACTGAGTGCACACACATATACACATTGTTACTGGATGTCTTAGTCTCACCACCACCACTGTCACCTGTATATGAAGTCAGACTTATCTTCACTGAGTGCACACATATACACACATTGTTACTGGATGTCTTAGTCTCACCACCACTGTCACCTGTATATGAAGTCAGACTTATCTTCACTGAGTGCACACATATACACACATTGTTACTGGATGTCTTAGTCTCACCACCACCACTGTCACCTGTATATGAAGTCAGACTTATCTTCACTGAGTGCACACATATACACACATTGTTACTGGATGTCTTAGTCTCACCACCACCACTGTCACCTGTATATGAAGTCAGACTTATCTTCACTGAGTGCACACATATACACACATTGTTACTGGATGTCTTAGTCTCACCACCACTGTCACCTGTATATGAAGTCAGACTTATCTTCACTGAGTGCACACATATACACACATTGTTACTGGAAGTCTTAGTCTCACCACCACTGTCACCTGTATATGAAGTCAGACTTATCTTCACTGAGTGCACACATATACACACATTGTTACTGGATGTCTTAGTCTCACCACCACCACTGTCACCTGTATATGAAGTCAGACTTATCTTCACTGAGTGCACACATATACACACATTGTTACTGGATGTCTTAGTCTCACCACCACTGTCACCTGTATATGAAGTCAGACTTATCTTCACTGAGTGCACACATATACACACATTGTTACTGGATGTCTTAGTCTCACCACCACCACTGTCACCTGTATATGAAGTCAGACTTATCTTCACTGAGTGCACACATATACACACATTGTTACTGGATGTCTTAGTCTCACCACCACCACTGTCACCTGTATATGAAGTCAGACTTATCTTCACTGAGTGCACACATATACACACATTGTTACTGGATGTCTTAGTCTCACCACCACTGTCACCTGTATATGAAGTCAGACTTATCTTCACTGAGTGCACACATATACACACATTGTTACTGGATGTCTTAGTCTCACCACCACCACTGTCACCTGTATATGAAGTCAGACTTATCTTCACTGAGTGCACACATATACACACATTGTTACTGGATGTCTTAGTCTCACCACCACCACTGTCACCTGTATATGAAGTCAGACTTATCTTCACTGAGTGCACACATATACACACATTGTTACTGGATGTCTTAGTCTCACCACCACTGTCACCTGTATATGAAGTCAGACTTATCTTCACTGAGTGCACACATATACACACATTGTTACTGGATGTCTTAGTCTCACCACCACCACTGTCACCTGTATATGAAGTCAGACTTATCTTCACTGAGTGCACACATATACACACATTGTTACTGGATGTCTTAGTCTCACCACCACCACTGTCACCTGTATATGAAGTCAGACTTATCTTCACTGAGTGCACACATATACACATTGTTACTGGATGTCTTAGTCTCACCACCACCACTGTCACCTGTATATGAAGTCAGACTTATCTTCACTGAGTGCACACATATACACACATTGTTACTGGATGTCTTAGTCTCACCACCACCACTGTCACCTGTATATGAAGTCAGACTTATCTTCACTGAGTGCACACATATACACACATTGTTACTGGATGTCTTAGTCTCACCACCACCACTGTCACCTGTATATGAAGTCAGACTTATCTTCACTGAGTGCACACATATACACACATTGTTACTGGATGTCTTAGTCTCACCACCACCACTGTCACCTGTATATGAAGTCAGACTTATCTTCACTGAGTGCACACATTGGCTGACTATCATTTATAAGGCTCTTTTAGCTTTAATGCCTCCATACTTGTGTACTTTCTTACAAAGAAAAAAAGAGCTCTTATGCATTACGCTCTAACAATTTGTATGATTTAACTGTTCCTCATGTACGAAATGTAATTTGGCAAAAGAGCTTTTGGCCTTGCTGGCCTCTGGCATGGAATACATTGCAGAGCAAACAGAACTACTTCCATTTGGAGCCTTCCCTTCTGTCCTGAGGGACAAACAGCGAGAGACGTTTGCACAATGCCTGTGTTTTTAAAAGCTGTAAATCTTTATTGTTTTACACTTCTCTTTTATGTATTCTAAAGTGTATGTCTTAACATATTACTTTTTTGAAACTGCTCTGTGACATGTGCTGTTGACCTCTTGGCCAGGTCACCCTTGTGAAAGACATCTTGATCTCAATGGCTTTCTTATCTGGTTGTATAAAGGTTCTACATCGCCCTACTGTACATCTCTTACTGTACATCACCCTACTGTACATCATCTTACTGTCATTCACCCTACTGTACATCACACTACTGCACATCATCTTACTGTCATTCACCCTACTGTACATCACACTACTGTACATCATCTTACTGTCATTCACCCTACTGTACATCACACTACTGCACATCATCTTACTGTCATTCACCCTACTCACACTACTGCACATCATCTTACTGTCATCACCCTACTGTAACATCACACTACTGCACATCATCTTACTGTCATTCACCCTACTGTACATCACACTACTGCTACATCATCTTACTGTCATTCACCTACTGTACATCACACTACTGTACATCATCTTACTGTCATTCCACCCTACTGTACATCACACTACTGTAAATCATCTTACTGTCATCTCACCCTACTGTACATCACACTACTGTACATCATCTTACTGTCATTCACCCTACTGTACATCACACTACTGCACATCATCTTACTGTCATTCACCCTACTGTACATCACACTACTGTTACATCATCTTACTGTCATTCACCCTACTGTACATCACACTACTGCACATCATCTTACTGTCATTCACCCCTACTGTACATCACACTACTGTACATCATCTTACTGTCATTCACCCTACTGTACATCACACTACTGTACATCATCTTACTGTCATTCACCCTACTGTACATCACACTACTGTACATCATCTTACTGTCATTCACCCTACTGTACATCACACTACTGTACATCATCTTACTGTCATTCACCCTACCTGTACATCACACTACTGTACATCATCTTACTGTCATTCACCCTACTGCACATCACACTACTGTACATCATCTTACTGTCATTCACCCTACTGTACATCACACTACTGCACATCATCTTACTGTCATTCACCCTACTGTACATCACCCTACTGTACATCATCTTACTGTCATTCACCCTACTGTACATCACACTACTGTACATCATCTTACTGTCATTCACCCTACTGTACATCACACTACTGCACATCATCTTACTGTCATTCACCCTACTGTACATCACACTACTGTACATCATCTTACTGTCATTCACCCTACTGCACATCACACTACTGTACATCATCTTACTGTCATTCACCCTACTGTACATCACACTACTGCACATCATCTTACTGTCATTCACCCTACTGCACATCACACTACTGTACATCATCTTACTGTCATTCACCCTACTGTACATCACACTACTGTACATCATCTTACTGTCATTCACCCTTACTGTACATCACACTACTGCACATCATCTTACTGGTCATTCACCCTACTGTACATCACACTACTGTACATCATCTACTGTCATTCACCCTACTGTACATCACACTACTGTACATCATCTTACTGTCATTCACCCTACTGTACATCACACTACTGTACATCATCTTACTGTCATTCACCCTACTGCACATCACACTACTGTACATCATCTTACTGTCATTCACCCTACTGTACATCACACTACTGTACATCATCTTACTGTCATTCACCCTACTGTACATCACACTACTGTACATCACACTACTGTACATCATCTACTGTCATTCACACCTACTGTACATCACACTACTGTACATCATCTTACTGTCATTCACCCTACTGTACATCACACTACTGTACATCATCTTACTGTCATTCACCCTACTGTACATCACACTACTGTACATCACACTACTGTACATCATCTTACTGTCATTCACCCTACTGTACATCACACTACTGTACATCATCTTACTGTCATTCACCCTACTGTACATCACCCTACTGTACATCACACTACTGCACATCCCACTACTGCACATCCCACTACTGTACATCACCCTACTGTACATTGCCCTACTGTACATCTCCCTATTGTACATCAGCACAGTGTACATCAGCATAGTGTACATGGCACTACGGTACATACTTGTAGTGTGTACTGATGTTGAAGAGACCTTTGAAAGTAGACTTGAGTGGATGAGACGCTTCTAACAGCAAATATGTTGGTGTGAAAGTCTCTGTGTTCGTGTGGACTTGGCCTTGGATTGTGTTCTTTTCATATTTGCTTTTGCTTTTGCTTTATTTTACACAGGTCACCCAGCACATAACATGTGTGTGTGTGTGTGTGTGTGTGTGTGTGTGTGTGTGTGTGTGTGTGTGTGTGTGTGTGTGTGTGTGTGTGTGTGTGTGTGTGCGTGTGTGTGTGTTCCCTGACCTCCGGCAGGTGGTGCTGCAGGTGTTGTTCAGCATCCAGCAGCTGTGCAGAGGGCAGCATGGGCGTGGGAGAATGTGGCCCCCGACAAGGACTGGCAGGGATGGGCGTGGGAGAATGTGGCCCCCGACAAGGACTGGCAGGGATGGGCGTGGGAGAATGTGGCCCCCGACAAGGACTGGCAGGGATGGGCGTGGGAGAATGTGGCCCCCGACAAGGACTGGCAGGGATGGGCGTGGGAGAATGTGGCCCCCGACAAGGACTGGCAGGGATGGGCGTGGGAGAATGTGGCCCCCGACAAGGACTGGCAGGGATGATGCCAGCCGTCTTAGCTGCCAGGTCGATAGCACCTGGAAAACACATCAAGTGGGAAGGAAATAAGCAAGCAAAGATGAAAATGTTTCACGTCATGAGGATGATTATTATCAATAGTATCACAATATTATTGACTAACTACTAAATATTTCCCTATTAGGCTGCAGCTATCCATTATTGATTAGTCTTCCATTAATCAGATACTACTTTACAGACTCAAGATGTATTGTAGGGAAAATAAATACACATTTTTCTGCTTGCCATGACTTCCATTCTTCAAATGTACATCCTCAACTTGCACACGCACACACACGCGCTCACACTCACGCTCACACGCACACACACGCGCTCACACTCACGCTCACACGCTCACACTCACACTCACACTCACACGCTCACACGCTCACACTTCTGTGTTCACATGTGGAAACATATTTCAAGTTCCAAGCACTGGATTTCCTCCATGTGTATTAGTTCCACCAATGAGCAATAGAGTATTGGTTTCAGGGATGAAGTGTACTTCCTGTACTTGGACTTGTGAATGAACACAAGCACAGGAGGAGAAGGAACCTACTGGACAGCTGGCTGGTCCCTGCAGGAGAAGAAGATATGGACGGTGGAGGGCGTGAGGTAGGAGCCAGCCGCGTCTGAATTGGCCGGAAAGAGCCAGTTCCTGAGGAGAATGAGCACGTAGGACAAGTAGAGAGTTTAAGTCCAGGAGAAAGATGCAACTTGACATAAAGCCAAATGAATATTTTAGTTGAACTGGCGCTGGGCCATAGGGCTGAAAACTGTATCACAATATACCTTTTTTATATTGCTCCATATCGATAATTAGTGATATTTTAATATGAAATGTTCATATTTTCATTGTAAATGTAACTTCCTGTCATTATATTCCCTCAGCTATCAAGGCATGAAGGAAATGTCAACACATGGAAACACTCCAACAATGTCAACAAACACATTGAAGACTTCACAATAAGATCTTACAAATCATCAGAGGTGTGGACTCGAGTCACATGACTTGGACTCGAGTCAGACTCGAGTCATGAATTTGATGACTTTAGACTCGACTTGACAAAATGTAAAGAGACTTGCAACTCGACTTAGACTTTAACATCAATGACTTGTGACTTCACTTGGACTTGAGCCTTTTGACTTGACATGACTTGCTACTTTCCCCAAAACCCAAACCTTAAAAAGTTATTTGGGAGCGCGCCGTATCTTTCATTTTATACGTGTCTGTCTGTCTATCAGCGTGTGTGCTGCTTGTCAGCGTGTGTGCTCTCAGTACAACAGCCAATCAAATTAGATCTACATTGTTTTCATCACACAGCTCTCATCCAATCAAATTGCAGGACAACCACCGAACATGAGTTGTCAAACAATGCGGCAGAGAGAAACAATTATGCCAAAGTTGGTTTCGTTCGGGTATAAAAACTACGACTTGGTCAACAAAAAACGAATTGCCGTATGCAAATCACGCAGTTCGAATATTACAGACGGAGACGCAACAACTTCCAACTTCGTTCGACATTTGAAGTTGCACAAAGAAGGGTAAGTTTTGAATGTAAGATAACGTTTATTGGCTAAGTAACATGACTTTTATTTGCTGTGTAGTTAAATCAGTGAGGCTGTAAACTCACTGCTAACGTCATAACCATAGACATCTTATAAGGGTACACAGCACTGAGCGCTACTGCCTACTGGCGCAGACGAGACGCGGGGCCGCCATCTTGGAGTGGTGATCCGCTCCACTCAGTGCAATTCATTTGGCAGGAGCAATGAACTGTCAGCGCATTTAATTCATTTTACCTCACTGAATACCACTGATTTTCACGCGTTTTTTTTGTCATACGTGTAGCTATGATAACGGACACATGTTTTGGCGTTTTTATTATTCATAGTTTGCTTAACAGTAATATAATATTCTTATACGCTATAAATGACCAGACGTCCGAGATCAAAACTGGGAATATAATCCCAGAGAAGGGGGAAAAAAACGGTCAGCTATTTTTAAGTTGAAGAAACAATATGATTAGATTATATATACATGCGTATATCCTACATAAACAATGTATGAATACATTAGATATCTATATATTTTAGGGACCTATAGACTGTATCTCTGTTGCTGCAGCAGCAGAGAGTTTATTCTGTCTTGACACTTTGTATTGATATTTTGTATTACATTCTTCCCTTAAATGATAATGTTTACAGTGATTGTTTTATATCTATTTTTTATGTATGTCACTTTGGATAAAAGCGTCTGCCAAATACTTAAACATATATAAACACCTGAAAGTCTTTATATCAGCTAAAACCACCAATCTGCTTCACTGGATTCAGAATAAAACCAAATGCTGTCTTACCCAACAATGTTAGTATTTGAATATTGTTACTTGAAGACTTATTCCTGGTTACAATTATACTGTTAAGAAAGTATTGTCTTATACTTTGCCTAAAATGAGAAAGCATCATAATCAGTGGCGGCTGGTGAATTTTGTTTTAGGTGGGGCTGAGAGTTTGTAAACCAAACCCCTGTAGGGGTGTCATCCTCCCCCAGAAGATTTATTTGTGATTCTCACATACAAATATTGAAGATCTTTGCTCCTTCTCAACTTTGTGGTAATGTTATTTTCAAAAATACAACCAATAGTATGTTAATGTTTGTTTTTGCAAATGTGTTTATTCTGTAAAGGAATGAGTTAAATGTTTAAAATTGTTTAAACTATTAAAATGACTGGTTAATAGTGCTATTATGAATTGCAATGTCAGCACCATTTTTTTTCCTGCACTTTCGAATGCACTTGTTTTAATAAATAAATACAGCGTTTTAAAAGCATACACAATCTGTGTAAAAATATTAGTCTGTGGTTAAAAGGACTTGAAAGGACTCGAAACTCAAAATGCAGGACTTGGGACTTGACTTGAGACTTTCTAGTCTTGACTTTGGACTTGACTCGGGACTTGCCTGTCTTGACTCGGGACTTGACTCGAGACTTGAGGGCAAAGACTTGAGACTTACTTGTGACTTGCAAAGCAATGACTTGGTCCCACCTCTGCAAATCATCAATATGTAAGAAATGCTTCATAAAGTGTAAGACTTCACAATAAGATCTTACAAATCATCAATATGTAAGAAATGCTTCATAAAGTGTAAGACTTCACAATAAGATCTTACAAATCATCAATATGTAAGAAATGCTTCATAAAGTGTAAGACTTCACAATAAGATCTTACAAATCATCAATATGTAAGAAATGCTTCATAAAGTGTAAGACTTCACAATAAGATCTTACAAATCATCAATATGTAAGAAATGCTTCATAAAGTGTAAGAAAATAGTGCACAATGTAAACATGTAGAAACCTGAGAAGAAGTATTTTCTGCAGGTTTAGTGGCAGGAAGTTACGTGCTCTGTGTAACATTTATTTGGTTATTCTTATTTAAGTATGGAAATGAATATTTATTATGCAGTAATTACGATTTCAATATTATTGGACCAAATTATTGTTTTAAATTAGCACATTTGCTTTAGTCTGTTATTTATTTTAGTTACACAGTCCTGCACTTTAGTTCCTAGCTGTTGTTTCCGTACATCCAAATATGGACCGGACATGGGTTGAAGAGAAAAGATGAGCATGGTGAAGGACTACGGTGCATTTGACTACAAAAATGTAAAAAGTGCCCTACTGTGGAGATAACTTTCCCACTTGTATCCACATTATATTTGCTCTCTCATCTTTACTTTCACTTCTCAGTCCATGCAGAGAATCAACAGAGCTGATATTTGACACTGATACAGAGTTGGCTGTTTAGCGTTTCACCGACCACTTCCTGTTTCGCAGCCTCAGCATGCTTCATTGTTTCCGGTTTCTTCCGCCCAAAAACCATATATTTGTTGAACATTTTATCGAAGCATTTTATATTGATATCAATTATGTGTCTATCACGATATATATTGATCGGCCCAGCCCAAAGTCTAACTATGGACTGGACTTTCACAATATTATGTCAGACCCACTCGACATCCATTGCTTTCGGTCTCCCCTAGAGGGGGGGGGGGGTTACCCACATATGCGGTCCTCTCCAAGGTTTCTCATAGTCATTCACATCGACGTCCCACTGGGGTGAGTTTTTCCTTGCCCTTAAGTGGGCTCTGTACCGAGGATGTCGTTGTGGCTTGTGCAGCCCTTTGAGACACTTGTGATTTAGGGCTATATAAATAAACATTGGTTGATTGATAATAACAATTGAGTATGAATAACTGTGATTTGCTTCTCTTCACTGCATGGGCCTGTTGTGTGTCTAAGGACTTTTATGCTTACATTCTTTGGGCCCTGTGGAGATAGCTTCGTACATCCTAACCCCCATCTTCCAAGATGTAGTGAGACCCAACATCGTTATTTATATTGTTTTTGTCAAAAAGTGACTGTTTATTTTGTGATTGATGCTGTATTACTGCCTTTCAAAGCTTCCTATTGAGTACCTGTGGCAGAGGAGTTGGAGAGGATGGAGAAGGAGCAGACGTGCTGAGGAGTGTCTCCTGTGGTTCGCGGTAGAAGAGTTCGCTGTGGGGAAACTCGGTCAGCACTGGACTCAGCAACCACCACGTGGAACTCACCTGAACGACAAGTGGCTTCCGGAGTTGTCTGTTTCGAGGTTTTCTTGGTCTTGACAGGAAAAGATCAGACTGCATCTAGGAAGACGGAGCAAGGGATGATTTGTGTTGGGGGCCACAAAAGTGTGGGCTTCTTACACTGATGGAGTCCAGCTGCTGCCTCAAGGCCAGCTCCGCCTCCTTGTTGGGGGAGAACATGCGGTTGTGGCGGGAACTGTTGGGGGGGAGGGTGGTGGGCACTGCAAACACGTTGCCTTCCGAGTCGCTGGCCGCTGCCGAGGAGCAGAGCAGGGAGCGGGGAAGGTTCCGTGCACCTGAAGGAGGACATCATATTTACATGCAATCTTTCAAGTCTTAACCATTTCTTGTAATACACACTCCCACCACTTGTGGCAGTAATGACAACATCCAACACACAGAAGAAGTCTGGAGCTCAAGTCACAGAGAAGTTTCTTAAGTGCAAAGATGCATTTTTTTTATCTTAAGTTTATTTAAAAAACTTAAGATATTATTATTATTGTGTGAATGTCCAAGCATTCACACAATAATATTCTACACCAAAAAACATGCATTATTATTATTAGTATTGTTTGAATGTCCAAGCATTCACACAATAATATTCTACACCAAAAAACATGTATTATTATTATTAGTATTGTTTGAATGTCCAAGCATTCACACAATAATATTCCACACCAAAAAACATGTATTATTATTAGTAGTATTGTTTGAATGTCCAAGCATTCACACAATAATATTCCACACCAAAAAACATGTATTATTATTAGTAGTATTGTTTGAATGTCCAAGCATTCACACAATAATATTCCACACCAAAAAACATCTATTTATTATTATTGTGTGAATGTCCAAGCATTCACAAAATAATATTCTACACCAAAAAACATCCATTTATTATTATTATTTTATTATTATTGTGTGAATGTCCAAACATTCACACAATAATATTCCACACCAAAAAACATCTATTTATTATTATTGTGTTAATGTCCAAGCATTCACAAAATAATATTCTACACCAAAAAACATCCATTTATTATTATTATTATTATTGTGTGAATGTCCAAACATTCACACAATAATATTCCACACCAAAAAACATCTATTTATTATTATTGTGTTAATGTCCAAGCATTCACAAAATAATATTCTACACCAAAAAACATCCATTTATTATTATTATTATTGTGTTAAGTCCAAGCATTCACACAATAATATTCTACACCAAAAAACATCCATTTATTATTAGTATTGTTTGAATGTCCAAGCATTCACACAATAATATTCCACACCAAAAAACATATATTTATTATTATTGTGTGAATGTCCAAACATTCACAAAATAATATTCTACACCAAGAAACATCTATTTATTAGTATTATTATTATTATTGTGTTAATGTCCAAGCATTCACACAATAATATTCTACACCAAACACATCTATTTATTATTATTATTATTGTGTTAATGTCCAAGCATTCACACAATAATATTCTACACCAAACACATCTATTTATTATTATTATTATTGTGTTAATGTCCAAGCATTCACACAATAATTTTCTACACCAAAAAACATCTATTTATTATTATTATTGTGTGAATGTCCAAACATTCACACAATATGATTCTACACTTAAAAACATCTATTTATTATCGTTATTATTATTACTACTATTTATTATTATCCCAAGGTCCACAGTTTTCATCCGATCAGAACTGTTCAAGTATCAAAACATTCGGCTCGACCAGGAATCTTAAAATTAAACAAATATCCTAGATTACCCACAATTCTCGGTTTTCCGGGTAATTTTTTCCATTGAAAATGAATGGGCCATTTTACGAACTTGCACAATTTCCACATTTCTCACCCGATTGGAACCGTTCCACCATCCACCAACTCCACCCACCTTGGACAATCAAGCTACCATTTTCCAAGTTCAAAAAAAGCCCTATTTTCACCTCTTCCTGGAAAGTTTTCACAGTGCACATTTTCAAAACACTCCTCTTAGTTGGCACAACAAAACTACAATTTTCTTTTCGTACAAATTCCCGGTTTTCCCGAAATTCCAGGAATTCCAAAATACCCAAACTGTTACTACGTCAACATTTTTCAAGCTGCTAGCTAGCAATTAACGGCGCCAGCTGCTAGCTTCTTCTGCAGGAAATGAGCAGTATCACTAGTCTGAGTCCCATTCTTGGGGTAACGATTCGATTCTCAATTCAAACCGATTCACACAATGTATTATTTGGTATAATAATTATAATAAAACCTTTTGAAAACAGATTTCAAGTCACAAAACCTTTTAGTTGTTGACGTATAGGTGTAGCAAATTGTCTTTAAAAATGTATTCCTAAAAAAATTAAAAAATTAAAAAAATTATATTGAAATTCTTTTTAGTTGATTTTTGCAAATGATGATGCTGTCTAGCAATTAGTGGTGTTAGCTGCTAGTTAGTTATTCATTCCTTTCTAAAGGAAATGAGCAGTATCACCAGTCTGACCTTATCAAGTTGCGGTTCTCAATCACGATTAAGATTTTCATTTGAAACGTAGGGTTTCCCGCAACGCTTTGTTGTTAAAGCGGCCGCCTTAACAACAAAGAGCCACTGCCTAAATTAAAGTCTTAACAAGCTGCTCCGCTTAGTTCTGCCTCTGCCTCTGTCAGTACGTCTCTGCAGCACCCAGCATTGTCCCACCCACACAACCATCTGATTGGTTACACGCAGAGTGGTAACAGCCAATCAGCAGTGCGTATTCAGAGTGCATGTAACAGCCAATCAGCAGTGAGTATTCAGAGCGCATGTAACAGCCAATCAGCAGTGCGTATTCAGAGCGCATGTAACAGCCAATCAGCAGTGAGTATTCAGAGCGCATGTAACAGCCAATCAGCAGTGAGTATTCAGAGCGCATGTAACAGCCAATCAGCAGTGCGTATTCAGAGCGCATGTAACAGCCAATCAGCAGTGAGTATTCAGAGCGCATGTAACAGCCAATCAGCAGTGCGTATTCAGAGCGCATGTAACAGCCAATCAGCAGTGAGTATTCAGAGCGCATGTAACAGCCAATCAGCAGTGAGTATTCAGAGCGCATGTAACAGCCAATCAGCAGTGCGTATTCAGAGCGCATGTAACAGCCAATCAGCAGTGAGTATTCAGAGCGCATGTAACAGCCAATCAGCAGTGAGTATTCAGAGCGCATGTAACAGCCAATCAGCAGTGCGTATTCAGAGCGCATGTAACAGCCAATCAGCAGTGAGTATTCAGAGCGCATGTAACAGCCAATCAGCAGTGAGTATTCAGAGCGCATGTAACAGCCAATCAGCAGTGCGTATTCAGAGCGCATGTAACAGCCAATCAGCAGTGAGTATTCAGAGCGCATGTAACAGCCAATCAGCAGTGAGTATTCAGAGCGCATGTAACAGCCAATCAGCAGTGAGTATTCAGAGCGCATGTAACAGCCAATCAGCAGTGAGTATTCAGAGCGCATGTAACAGCCAATCAGCAGTGAGTATTCAGAGCGCATGTAACAGCCAATCAGCAGTGAGTATTCAGAGCGCATGTAACAGCCAATCAGCAGTGAGTATTCAGAGCGCATGTAACAGCCAATCAGCAGTGAGTATTCAGAGCGCATGTAACAGCCAATCAGCAGTGAGTATTCAGAGCGCATGGAGTCAGTGCTCACGACAGAGGCAGGCAGAAAGGAGAGACGGTGCGGGTGACCAGAAAGGTGTTTAGCAGGTAATCATCAGGCAGCGGACTCTCTCCAAATGATAATAACCACCTCCCAGTCAACTACTAGTAACATCACTATGAGCCCGTTGACCTTCTAGAAACATAAACAGCAGCTCAGCTCGCTCGCGGTCCTTGAGGTGAAGGCTAATTAGCTTTTAGACAAGCATTATTGACCTACAGTTAACAACTAAGTTATTTCACTTTACCTTTTTCTGTGTTGATTGAGCTGTGTTGAAGCAGCAAAAAAGGACATTACCGTATTTTTCGGACTATAAGTCGCAGTTTTTTTCATAGTTTGGCCGGCGGTGCGACTTATACTCAGGAGCGACTTATGTGTGAAATGATTACCACATTACCATAAAATATCCAATAATATTATTGATGTCATTGACGTAAGAGACTAGACGTATAAGATGTCATGGGATTTAGTGATTAGGAGTGACAGATTGTTTGGTAAACGTATAGCATGTTCTATATGTTATAGTTATTTGAATGACTCTTACCATAATATGTGAGGTTAACATAGCAGTTGGTTATTTATGCCTCATATAAAGTACACTTATTCAGCCTGTTGTTCACTATTCTTTACACATTTGAAATTGTCTATTCTTGCTGTTGGCTTTTATCAAATACATTTCCCCCAAAAATGCGACTTATACTCCAGTGTGACTTATATATGTTTTTTTCCTTCTTTATTATGCATTTTCGGCCGGTGCGACTTATACCCCAGAGCGACTTATAGTCCGAAAAATACGGTATGTTAAATGAAGAGTTTCTGTCTCTGATAGTTGATATAATAATGTAAGTACATCATAAAGCCTACATGAACTCCACGGTGTTCAGGGATGAATAGTCTCTCCTATTGCTATTGTACTATCTTTTTCAGCTATAGTTACATGAATCATTAGTACAGTATCAGCCTAGTTTTGAATGGCAGGGTCCCTGCTATCACATGTTGATACAAATACAACATTTACATCATAAAAATCAACTAAACCAAATGCTGTAATAAATGAAGCATGATGAGTTGAACATATGTGGCCCCACTTTTAACTCTTTTTTTCAAACGCTTATTGCAAACGCTTACTTACAGTAAGTCATTCATTTGACTTTGTAAGTCATTATTTTAGTATCTCAGGTAACTAGGACTGTTTTGTTTTTACTTTATGGAAAAAATATTGAGATATATATAGTATATCGCTATTCAGCAAATGGAGCGAAAAACACAAGCAAAAGTTCTTCATGCGGCCTACTTCACCACAGTCTGTAGTCTATTGCCCCCCAGGATGTGGTGGCAGCGACTTCACCACAGTCTGTAGTCTATTGCCCCCCAGGCTGTGGTGGCAGCGACTTCACCACAGTCTGTAGTCTATTCCCCCCAGGCTGTGGTGGCAGCGACTTCACCACAGTCTGTAGTCTATTGCCCCCCAGGCTGTGGTGGCAGCGACTTCACCACAGTCTGTAGTCTATTGCCCCCCAGGGTGTGGTGGCAGCGACTTCACCACAGTCTGTAGTCTATTGCCCTCCAGGCTGTGGTGGCAGCGACTTCACCACAGTCTGTAGTCTATTGCCCCCCAGGATGTGGTGGCAGCGACTTCACCACAGTCTGTAGTCTATTGCCCCCCAGGCTGTGGTGGCAGCGACTTCACCACAGTCTGTAGTCTATTGCCCCCCAGGCTGTGGTGGCAGTGACTTCACCACAGTCTGTAGTCTATTGCCCCCCAGGATGTGGTGGCAGCGACTTCACCACAGTCTGTAGTCTATTGCCCCCCAGGCTGTGGTGGCAGCGACTTCACCACAGTCTGTAGTCTATTCCCCCCAGGCTGTGGTGGCAGCGACTTCACCACAGTCTGTAGTCTATTGCCCCCCAGGCTGTGGTGGCAGCGACTTCACCACAGTCTGTAGTCTATTGCCCCCCAGGGTGTGGTGGCAGCGACTTCACCACAGTCTGTAGTCTATTGCCCTCCAGGCTGTGGTGGCAGCGACTTCACCACAGTCTGTAGTCTATTGCCCCCCAGGCTGTGGTGGCAGCGACTTCACCACAGTCTGTAGTCTATTTCCCCCCAGGCTGTGGTGGCAGCGACTTCACCACAGTCTGTAGTCTATTGCCCCCCAGGCTGTGGTGGCAGCGACTTCACCACAGTCTGTAGTCTATTGCCCCCCAGGGTGTGGTGGCAGCGACTTCACCACAGTCTGTAGTCTATTGCCCCCCAGGCTGTGGTGGCAGCGACCAGGTGGCAACAGACCGAGTTACACCGATCCTTACACCCACCTACCCCCTTCCCCAGTCCCTTCCCCCTGGAGAGAACACATTTTCTGGGGGAAACACTGAAACGGTAATACTAACTTTCGGTAATCGTTGCATCCCTAAAACCACATACATACAATTTATACTGGTTAGGTTCATGAGTTCCAGTACAAACTCAACTAGCACTACTGGATTCCACAATGTGACCATGGACTTGGCAGATACCTGAGGTGTTTGGCTGGTGTAACCTGCCCCCTCGGACAGATGCCTGCAGCCGGCCGTAGTTGGGGCTGCGCACGCCTGCCGTGGGGCCTTTTCCTGGAGGGCTGTGCTCCTCCTGAGGACACGTGCCTGTGGAGCACAGCTCTGGAGCCTGGAGGAGAGCAGACATGACCGCAGCAAGTACAAACATTGTATTATTGCAACAATATGCCTTCATAAACAAACATAATAAACAAATTCCGCTACTTTTTTCCTACGCTTTGCACTCTGCGACTTATAAAACGGTGCGGGTAATTTGTGGATTTTTCTTCGCTGACGGCCATGATGCAGATGGTTTAAAAAAACAAGCA
This sequence comes from Entelurus aequoreus, assembly GCF_033978785.1. Taxonomy (NCBI): domain Eukaryota; kingdom Metazoa; phylum Chordata; class Actinopteri; order Syngnathiformes; family Syngnathidae; genus Entelurus; species Entelurus aequoreus. Next base: position 42,398,434 of record NC_084755.1, on the reverse strand, counting down.
AATACACTGAAAAAAGTGTGTTATTGTTCGTGCTTTGGCGCCAGCTCACTGCAGGGCCCTTCTTTTTAGTGCTTTCAACCGGAAGTAGAAGTGCCGTTCTGTCTTCCACTTGTATATAAAGTTTCTGCTCAAATGGAATCTTCATTCATCACTCCAAGCAACGTTTGTAAGTTTTACAATATAACTAAAACAATTCTTAATTACTAAAGCGTCCCATGTGTAGGAGTGTTTCCATGCATATTTGTATGCTCTATCGTAATGTAATCAAACTAATGTCGTGAGCTAATATGCTAACATGTTTACGAGTGTCAGTGTTAGTATTATTAACTTACAACAACATTCTTTTTGTATTGTTTCACTTTCACAAATTCCTCAGTAAATTCACCAAGACGTCAGCGTGGAGTTATTGAGTCTGTTTAGCTGATTGGAGAGCTAGCTTGCGCAGCTAGTCGGTCCATGACTATGACTGACGTTTTGTTTGATCAGCCATTTGGAAACAATTAAGGTATGTAAATAACTATTTCAGTGTAAATAACACATGACACAACGTATATATATCTGCCACTTATAGTTGGGTGCGGCTAATATATGGAAAATCGTTTTTCCGTCTAGAATTGAATGGGTGTGGCTTATGTAGTTGCGCTCTATAGTGTGGAAGGTACGGTAGTTAGAAGATGGACTGCCTACCAAAGGTTTGGGGTTGATCTCGCTGGTGACCAGTCTCAGCAGGCAGCTTAAGACACGTTGTTTCCCGCGTAGTCTGGGCTGCGAGGACACTGCTCCGTCTTGGTGAGGATGTGCGAGTGACTGCCACTCGTACTCCAGCTGCAGCTTGCCAGGCTTGCCGAACATCAGGTAGAGCTCTGCCAGCGTCACGTTCTCTGCGTCACGGACGTTCCAGCCATCCTCCCTGATCTGCTGCACACTTCTCTCCTTGGCGTCCTCTGGGCCGCCCATGGAGAGCTTGGCTGGAGGAGTTTGGCCGGAGGAGACCTGCTCCTCCCTGCATTGGTCCAGGCAGCTCTCTGCACCGCTACACAAGTTATCCATGGTTTTGGTCCCAGCCAGGCCACCACCGGCCTCCTCAAAAAGTCCGCTCGCCTCCTCTCTGGGAATGGCCGCCTGCTGAGAAGGCGACAGAGTGGAAGGCTTCTTCTCCTCCGCCTTAACAGAACCGTCAGACCACGTTTCAACGCCGGGGGGCTCGGTTTTACGACAGTCGTTCTGCGGGGTCACCGAGACTGAACCTGGGGTTCCTCGTGCCGATTTGGCGCCGGTCCGTGGCGGCGCGGCCGTGTGGATGCCCAGGATCTGAGCGGTGGGTAGCTCCTTGGCGTTGGGCCGCGTCTTGCCGCTTTCTTGCCAGTGAACCGTGCAAGAGGCCTTGGAGTGAACCACGCGGGAAACCCCGGGTAGCGTGGTCAGGGTGCTGCTCTCAGCCGGGAAAAGAAAGAGTTCGTCTGGAGGGGGCGGAGCCTCCCCCAAAGCTTCCCTTTCTAGCAGACTCTTCATCTGAACACCAAAAGTCAAGGAAGTGAATAAATACAAGACATATAGATATCACCTTACCCAGTTGACCTGAATTGTTCCATTTCATTTGCTAATTAAATTCATATTTAATATGTTTCAATTTCATTACTTATTTTACAATATTAAGTTCCTATCATACACTGCCATGTTTTCTATTTATATTTCTGTACGTACAACAGGCATGTGATTTGAACTTAATGAAAAAGACGAAAAAATAACAGGGGGCTTTGGGTTAGTCTACTCTATACAGTATTTACAACCTTATTAGTGTTCACTTCACAGCCACAGACGGTTCATCTACTTATTGACACGGACATTCAAAAAAGAAGTCAACAAAGACTGTCAGCCATCCGTAAACTTAAAGGACTATACGTTGCACCTCACCTCCTGTTATTACTTTACTAAAGCATTGTTCAACCCATCCTTATGTACTGTTCCACATGTTTTTTCACTATGCTTACTGGAACCAACCGGACCAAACTCACACGCATTACAAACAAAGCAGCTAAAATCATCGGCCTACCCACACCCAACATTTCAGATTTAAACCACAGGTCCATCATTCGACTGGCAAACACGATAGTCCAGGATATCACTCACCCACTACACCAATGCATCATCCCACTACCATCAGGGCGCAGGTACAGAACCATCAAATTCCGGAGGGCCCGCCTCAGGAAAAGCCTTATCCCTGCAGCTATAGCCGCCCTTAACAGCAGGCCCGGTCGACCTGTCTGACAAGTGTGTTGGTCATGTATGATGTCTTTTTTTAAATTTTTGTTTCGTGATGTGTTATGTCTATTGTTCAAATGTACGGCAGTGAAAATGAATTTCCCCAACGGGGACCAATAAATCTAAATCTAAAAAATGTGTTCTTAAATGTGTATTCTAGTTTAGATGTGGGCTTACATGGTAAACAAGTTTTATCATAGCTTCCATTTTTAACTTCATCATTTTTAATGGAAAACTGTAGTTTTTACCACCGGATGATCAAAAACTGTACTCATTACGTAGTTGTTGGCAGGTATGGCAAAGAGACGGATCAAGATTTTAACACACATTGCAGGTCGGAAAAAACTAAGAAAAACGGAAAATACTTTTAAAATATTTTGACAGAGATAAAAACAGACAGATTTGCAACTATAGAAGTAAAAATCACATGCCTGAAAGTGGTTCAAGTCATCACAGATTATTTCTGCTTCTTTAGAAAAACAGGATGAGGTGTGTTGTTTTTGAGAGATTGCCAACCAGGAATAAGTCAATCTATGAAAACCATGGATCATTTTTTTAAAGACATTCTTCTTTGGTGCCAAGGAAAAGTGACGTCCATCATTCGGTACTGATGATACTCCATGGTTTATTTTTCCAGTATTGAAGTATTGATACTTTGGAAAATCTAGTGCAATTATTGCTCGCAACTGATACAACAACAGCAATAAAGGATACAATCCTCTGGTCATGATAGGCCCACTTCTGTTTCAGGAATTCAATGAGGCTGGAAACCTTCCTGTGAAGTTCCACCACCATCCTGGAAGAGAAGGAGGTGTTAGTTGGAATGGTTCCACACCACTTTTACACTGTGGATCAGGGAGGGGTACCTCCCACAAAGTAAGTGTGCTTGGTATAGTAAAGTCGTACACTATACGGGTACTAATGAATTGAAAACGATACTATACTACCTTTGACAAATATCGCTTTTTTTTGTGTTTCATCCGCATGCAGCGGCTATGCTGCTGAGCCGAGGAGCATGTTGAGTGTGTCAGCGCGCACACACTCACAGAGCGCACAAGCAGAAACACAGTGGGGAGGACAAATAAGACTGGTTAATAAAGAGAGCGTGTGAAACGCAACATGGAGATATTTGGGCTTCAAAAATCGGTCAAGGTCATGCTGCTTTAAAACTTTTGTTTCATGATCCCCTTTATTTTGAAAAGCGTTGACATACATTTTTGTACCGATACCAAAATATTGGTATCGGTACAACCATACCTGGTAGTAAATGCATGGGTGTGAAAATAAGGCTCCACTCTTCCAAAATGTGCTAGCTTAATGCTAATTTACATTGGATTTGCCATAGACAGGCTACTATTAGCCTTAACAATTTTAAATGGCGATTTGTACACTTCCAAAATTGGTCATGAAAACCACAACTAAGATGGCAGTTTTGTCTGTTCAACCAGGTATTGTAATCAGAAATCAGTCAAGCAGCATTTAGCCAAACTCCCTCTAAATAATGTTGACTTCTTTAACAACAAAGCTAGTATGCTTGGTGGAAAACGTTCAACGTTAAAAGAAATATGTGCTAGCTCGATGCTAATTTACATTAGATTTGCCATAGACAGGCTATTATAAGCATTAACGATTTTACGTGGTGATTTGTAAACTTCCAAACTTGGTCATAAAAACTACAACTAAGATAAATGTTGCAAGCAAACAGCTTGTGTGTAATAAGCACAATACTTACAGTATAAACACTTTGTAGGCGCAACATAACACATTTAGCTTCCTGGAAAAAAAGCTACTTCCTTGTTAAACAACTTACCATAGATAGTCTACACAATACAAATAAAATAATAATAATACTGCCATCTAATGTTTTGGAAGTGCAAGAACTGGACATCACAGTCAACATAATCAGCTCATTTTGAAATGTTCCCAGGTAGCGGGGATTAGGAGCGCATAGGTAGCTACTAGTGAAGAGAAATCAAAGGATGTAGACATGCCGACCTGAGGCGAGGGTTGTACGCTAGACTGTGAACGCGGGCCCAGGAGTAGTTGCTGCGCGGCTGAAGCTCCACCGCCACCTTCAGTGGTAAGCGCACCGGCTTCTGGTCCTCCTCGTCACTTACTCCTGCAGGGACATGAAGAGACTTTGATTTTTACAACTATGTATGAAGGCAGAGCAACGTTTTAGTGCTACTGATCATGTGACACCTCTTTGTGCCGGTTACCATGGAAACACCCCCTCACTTGCCATTGTTTCTGCTAAAAACCTGCCCAAACTAAATCATTACTGGCATGCTTTGCAGTGTGTTTCTTCACCGTCTGGGTCACAAAGTTTCTTCAAGGCACGGCACATGGGGGCTTTGATACGCAGGTTCCTGCCTTTGGAGCGCACAGTGGTGGCCCTGATCCAAGACACAACACAGTACATTCAGAACTCACCTGATCCAAGACACAACACAGTACATTCAGAACTCACCTGATCCAAGACACAACACAGTACATTCAGAACTCACCTGATCCAAGACACAACACAGTACATTTACAACTCACCTGATCCAAGACACAACACAGTACATTTATACAGTAACTCACCAAACATTCAAGTCAGACCATAAATGATTCAGTTTTTGTGGGAATGTCAGAGGATTAAATAGTTATGGTTTAAAACAGGGGCCCAAGGCATTTAAAGTAACTCATATATACAGTATATACTGTATAAATATACATATATACAGTTTATATATATATATATATATATATATATATATATATATATATATATATATATATATATATATATATATATATATATATATATATATATATATATATATATATATATATATATATATATATATATACACACAGTATATATATACACAGTATATATATATATATACACAGTATATATATACATATATATATGTATGTATGTGTGGGAAAAATCACAAGACTATTTCATTTCTACAGGCCTGTTTCATGAGGGGTTTCCCTCAATCCTCAGGAGATTTTAATAGAAGCATTCACATACCATGGTTTATATAGGGCACAAAACGGGTAGGTACAGGCAGGCGTAGGGGCGTGGTGATTGGCTCTTGTGTTACCTAGGAGGTGTTTCCGTCTGTGACAGCATGCTGATACAATTTCGCTGCGCTTGTTGAGGGATGACAGGTCTGGACGGTATATAATAAACAGTTTCTCTTTTAAGCATAGGTTGCATCTTTTGTTACCACTGTTGTAAGGTGTGCTGGATGCAAGAATTTGCCATGTTATTGAGTATTCAATATTATTGTCTTTGAGATTCCAAATGTGTTTGCTGAGTTCTGTAGTGTTCCGCAGGCTTTTGCTTCTGAAAGAAGTCTTGTGATTGTTCCATCTGGTTTTGAATTCTCCCTCAGTTAATCCTACATATGTGTCGGATGTGTTAATGTCCTTGCGTGTTACCTTTGCTTGGTAAACGACTGATGGTTGTAAGCACCCCCGTTGAGAGGGCAATCAGGTTTCTTGCGGCAGTTACAGCCTTTGTCGGTTTTGGAGTCGTTCTGCCTGGTGGTGGACGGCTCCTTTTCCATTGCTTTGTTGTGGTTTGAAATGATTTGTCGTATATTGTTCATACAGCTGTAGCTCAATTTAATGTTGTTCTTGTTGAATACTTTTCTTAGGGTGTTGTGTTTGTCGATCATGGTGAGGAATTTGTGGCCAATATTAGTTGAGACGTTTTTGCTGTATGGGGGGTTGTACCAGATAATGTTGTTTCCTTTTCTGCTCTTTTTTGGTTGGTTTCCTGGCATGGGTTCGTAGGTGAGGGTGAAGTTGTATCCGCATTCATCAAGTGCTTTTTGGTACGGGGGGGTTGCTTTGTCGAATTCAGCTTTGCTAGATGACAGCATCGATAGTCTTTTATTAATTCCGGTAGGTATTCTTTTCGTGGTGGTGGGTGGGTGGTTGCTGTCATGGTGCACGTATTGGAGTGTTGTGTTGGGTTTGGTGAATGGTTGGTAGCTGTTATTTCTCAGGTTGAAAGTGACGTCGAGGAAGTTGACGGTTTAATCGTGATGCGTAGGCCGTTCTCTTTGAAGATTTGGCATATGCGCTTCTTGGTATTCTCGCTGTTCCTTGGCGAGGCGCGACACACTGCCAGTCCGTCATCACGGTAAATATCAAGGTTCAGGTTGAGGCTAGCGAGCTGGGAGAGGAGGAAACTCCCAACGAGTTTGCACGTTTCTGCTCCGTCAAAACTCCCCATAGTGACGTCGAATGTTGAGTTGTACTTTTTTTGCCATGGTGTACCGTTGCGGACAGGCACGTGCACACATAGGGCCCTATGGGTGGGTGCCTGAGCCCCTGCCCTTTTTTGCCTCGTCTTAAAAAGTGCCCTCTGCCTGTGTGTGTGGTTTTTCTTTGAACAACATTAATACATTCCTGTCAGGGATGTAAAAAAAACAAAAAAAAGCGGTACAAAAACTCCACGTTTTTTTGTAATACCGGGTTGTTTGAGTTCGAGTGAGTGAGTAAGTGAGAGGAGAGAGAGCCAACTGCGCCCCTGAGACGTGACAGTGGAGCTAGTTGAACCTGTGAGTTATGTTCTGGTCTAGTCGCCGTCCACTTATTCAGCATCTAATTTGGGTAATATTGCAGAAAAACGCTGTATTATTCTATTATTCAATGTGTCAGCTTCTGTTTTTGCACGCCGCATCAATTGAGCACGGCACATCAAGTCCGCACAGAGCAGAGCGGATCGTGCGGGACAGGAAGTAGTGTACAAAATAAAACACCGGGTTCATTTTCAAAATAAAATGCACTGTGTTTACGGCGGATCACATTTTTCTCACAGTAGAGTTTTAGATATAAAGTTTATTGTGACTTTGCTATTACTGTGTGGGTTGACAAAATAATAATAATAATAAAAATAATGATAATAATAACAATAATAAGAAGAATAATAATGATAATGATAATGATAATAATAATTATTATTATTATTATTAATAATAATAATAATTTCAGCATTCTGGGGATATAAGATGCAGGTTATCTGTTAGGAATATTACCATTATTTAAACTTGATTCATGTTGATTATGCCTGCAGCACAATGGCAAAAAAAGAAAGGATATACTGCCCTCTACTGGCCCCTGGTCCATATTTTTGGCCCTGTATTGCGTTTCAATTGTTTAGTCTGAGTATTAAGTGAGAAAGACCATAAGTTACAACTTGATGGTGTTTTCATCAAGTTAAGGGAAGAAGGACAGATTTTCACATTGAAGTTTTTTCCATTTGGGTATTTATTTATTATTTTATTTATTTTTATATATATATATATATATATATATATATATATATATATATATATATATATATATATATAAATAAACATTAGGGCTGCGAATCTTTGGGTGTCCCACGATTCAATTCAATATCGATTCTTGGGGTCACGATTCGATTCTAAATCGTTTTTTTCCGATTCAACGCGATTCTGGATTCAAAAACTATATTTTCCCGTTTCAAAAAGATTGTCTATTGATGGAATACATAGATTTGAGCAGGATCTACCCCAGTCTGCTGACATGCAAGCAGAGTAGTAAAGCTTTTATAATTGTAAAGGACAATGTTTTATCAACTGATTGCAATAATGTACATTTGTTTCAACTATTAAATGAAACAAAAATATGACTTATTTTATCTTTGTGAAAATATTGGACACAGTGTGTTGTCAAGCTTATGAGATGTGATGCTCAGTGTCTCTGAGATAATCCACCTCTATGCCCCCACCCGGTCCCTCAGCTGATCCTGGAGGTACCTAAAACAAAGCGCAAGCTCAGAGGGGACAGAGCCTTGTCTGTTGCGGGTCCCAAACTCTGGAAGCATCTCCCTCTCCATGTGAGACAGACCCCTTCTTTGGCTAGTTTTAAGACCCTTCTTAAAACCCATTTTTATTCACTGGCTTTCAACCCAGCATGAGACTTTAAACTGTTTTTAGCTTTTAACTTGTTTAACTGTTTTTAAGTTTTTAAACTGTTTTTTATCCAACAAATTGTTCTTAGGGTAATTTGCATTTGCTTTTTCAATGTGTACTTTTATTTCTGTTTTAAATGTTATTTTTTAGTCTATCCTTTGCCTCTATGTCTTTGTGGTGTACAGCCCTTTGTTCTTCAACTGTGCTTGTTTTTAAAGGGCTTTATAAATAAAGTTGGTATGGTAAGTGTAAGCCACTGTCACACTATTGTTCTTTTTTTATAAATGTCTAATGATAATGTCAATGAGGGATTTTTAATCACTGCTATGTTGAAATTGTAACTAATATTGATACTGTTGTTGATAATATTCATTTTTGTTTCACTACTTTTGGTTTGTTGTGTGTGGTGTTTGTGTCTCCTCTCAATTGTTGTGTGTGGTGTTTGTGTCTCCTCTCAATTGTTGTGTGTGGTGTTTGTGTCTCCTCTCAATTGTTGTGTGTGGTGTTTGTGTCTCCTCTCAATTGTTGTGTGTGGTGTTTGTGTCTCCTCTCAATTGTTGTGTGTGGTGTTTGTGTCTCCTCTCAATTGTTGTGTGTGGTGTTTGTGTCTCCTCTCAATTGTTGTGTGTGGTGTTTGTGTCTCCTCTCAATTGTTGTGTGTGGTGTTTGTGTCTCCTCTCAATTGT
>NC_084755.1:42322038-42382038 GCF_033978785.1 Entelurus aequoreus | reverse complement strand
GTGCATTGATTTCTGTTTCCATAGCAACGCACGTCCGACTTATGACAACATGCGTGTTCCTACTTCCCGAATCAAACGCAAGTGTGCTTTCTAATCATGGCAGACTTAGTAACAGACAACGAAGACGACTCATTTTGGACAAATTACAATTTACAACCTTATCTTTTTGAAGCTGAATATACCGAGGATGAACTGCTGCTTCTAGAAGCGAGCACGAAGGAAGAGTGAGACGTTGGAGCAGACGGGAGCTGGGAGAGGGGCATGAAAGTAATTTTGACGCTATAAATATGGATCTTGGAGACAACCTATTTCGACATAAATGGAGTGCTTACCCGAAATCAACAGGAAACTTCCCCGGCCAGCTGGAGCAAACAGATAACTGTCCATGGAGTGAGTCACACTTTACTATTGATCATGATACACGCAGCGCGTCATGCGTGTTATTACAACTACAGTACATACACTGTCTGGCTAGCTGTGTACAAAAAAAACATGAAATAATACTTTACAGACACTGTAACATGATTGTTCATGTTTTTCACTCAGTACAGATTGGTGTTCTATGACAGTGTTGTGTGTTATAAACTCAAACACGTCTCGTGTTGACGTAGAGGCTAGCTTATCTCTTGCAGTAGATAGCTTTCACGGCTAATACCGTAGCATGATAGTACACTAGAAAAAGAGTTCCTCCTCTTACAGTAACAATGTTGTACTGTTTGTTATTATACAGATTACAAAACGTAATGTTGATGCTTTTTGAATATATTTTTAAAGTGATTTAGTGGTAGAACTGATTGCTAACATTAGCTGCAATGCTAGCAACCTCAAACGAGGCGATGTTGACTTGTTAGAATGCAAAAAAAACAACTTTTGTCTTCTTGTCTCTCATAATGATTGTGAACAATAGGCACCATTTCAAATAGAGTGCATTTATGTCTGCAAAGCACTTTATAGATCCAGTTTGATATGCATTGCATGCCTCATGTCCCACACCAACAGCAGCTTGACTTACGTCCTCCAACTTTCTTGCGTAGCTCGGCATAGCAGATGAGCCCATACAGCTCCTGGGAGGACTTCTTCAGCACTCGGGTGTACACTGAGGAGGAGAGGATGACAAGAGTCACCAAGCGGCTGCTACCAATGACTTTGTTCTTTGGAAAAGACTCATGGACATACCTGTCAAAATGACACAATTGGGACAAAAGGTGAATATTCTGAATGTAGGCTAGAATATTTTCCTTAAAGAAAGAGCACTGACATTGTCAACTAAATATGACAATATGGTTGGTTTTTCTGTCTTGCCTCTGGTGAGGGCGGTCACATTTTTTCCGCTCCCTCTTCTCCCAGCTTGCTCTCTTTGTTTTTGTCTTGTTTGAACTTTTTTCAAGCCTCATTCTTTGCGCTGTCCTCAAATCTAAACATCAGACATGGATATGATCAGCTGGACTCTCCACGCAATTGACAAAATCTTTTCACGAGGAAAAGAGGTTCTGGGGAGCCTGGCTGCCCTGATGGAACCATTGCTGCGGGGTACGTGAGCCTGGCTGCTCTGATGGAACCATTGCTGCGGGGTACGTGAGCCTGGCTGCCCTGATGGAACCATTGCTGCGGGGTACGTGAGAGATTCCTGGGATAAATGGAGAATCATGTGCCTCTCAGTCCTTTCCATCGAGGACATGGAAGACATCTACCTATTTGGAAGCGTGATCGCGGGGCACCTGCTGATTGGGCTGGGCATTGCTCTGGTGTATCGTCAAATTCGTAAGACGATGGCAGCCACTCAAGGAGCCCAAGGGCTGTTGGTCGCAATGGATGGTTTGGGCAGGGCTGTGGGAACATAGACTGTGGCGATTTCTGAACTGAATCGCAAGATGAAACACATCATGGAGAAGCTTGCTGAAAAGGAAAATTGAATTGAATTTGCGAGCACCCAGCATGGACGAATAGAACAGACAAGTCATTGTTTTGTCTGCTCGCGGAAAACAAACATCCTAATCTACGATTTGACTCTCGAATGGCCTTGACGCTGTGAAAACAGGACCAGGCTGTTCTGAAAAACACCCCCAAAAACACCTCAATGATGGACGCTTTTGACCTCCCTCCCTCCTCAACGACACCTGGAGTCGAACTTTTGCAGATCGGTCTCAGTCTATAAAAAACGTTACATCATCACACCCAAGACAATTAGGCACACACGCACACTTCACTTCACGCCTTCACCACCGCTTGTTTCCCCTCGGTGATGGTCGGATAGCAGCGCTTCATAAATAAATAAATGATAAATGGGTTATACTTGTATAGCGCTTTGACACTATTTCCACATTCACACACTGATGGCGGGAGCTGCCATGCAAGGCGCTAACCAGCAGCCATCAGGAGCAAGGGTGAAGTGTCTTGCCCAAGGACACAACGGACGTGACTAGGATGGTAGAAGGTGGGGATTGAACCCCAGTAACCAGCAACCCTCCGATTGCTGGCACGGCCACTCTACCAACTTCGCCACGCCACGCCGTTCATAGTAGGGGCCGCCTTCCAGGGCCTCAACTCCCCGCCCCTCTGTTGCGAGTTTGTCGTGATTAAATGTAACGTGTTTATGTGTGCATTGCATGGAGGTTTTTCCCTACCCCAGACTAGGCCCTTAGGAGCCCAGTCTAGATTGTATTTTTTTACTCATCTTTTTCCCCAGCGTTTGACCTTTTTCCCATCTTTTACGGGGCGCCTTGTGGCGACCCATCAGCGTTCCTGTTCTGTACACTGTTTGTCTCATCTTGAACGGCTTTGTGCTGAAAACAAAGTTTCGTTGTACTTGTGCAATGACAATAAAGACCTACCTATCTCTCTGGTTGGTGCTGAATACAAGCAGACATTAGGGTTGTGCCATATCAACTCAAAATGATGTCCATGTGTAGAGATTTGAATCCTCCAATGCAATGTGGTGTTAGCAAACATGTGTGGGGGCTAAGGTAGGAGGATACAATAGAGACCTTGATCGTAAACAGGGGATCAAGTATGTATGGGAGGGATGTAAATATCACAATACAACATTATGATATTATTGTGGCATATTATTGTGGCATATGTCCAAATGAGTGTCTCAAATGAAATGTTTAGGACAAACACACTTGAACACCAATATAATGCTCAAATCATATTTATTACTACAAACATGCTGTTCAAGCAAGTATTACAAAGACTTTAAAGTGACAATAATGTTCACTTTAGGGTCTTCCCTTTGACTTTCTGAGATGCAGTGTCCTCTGTAGTGGACATTTTTTCCCCACATCAGTTTGGAAAATGCAGCTTCTCAAAAAGGTTTTAACTTGTAATAGTGTAAATACTTCACAAATAGCAAATGTCTTTTCTGGGTGATGGTTTATCAAGTAGCTTCAGCAGGTGCTTGCCCATATTTTATTGTCACTAAATCTTTTTTGTTTGTGTTTATTGTTTACAAACTCAGGAAATAAGACCCTGGACATAGAGGCCAAACACCCAAGGATTGAAATCAGATCCATTAGTCGTTTTGGATTATGTTTAGGTATGTAACCATTCCATGGCTGTATTTTGCTCCAAGTGTTAAACAAGTGGATAAACTTTGAGCAATGAAGTGAAACCATCCTGTGTTTAGAATTGCCATCAAAAATCCAATTATTCAATGCTCATGAAAATGTCAAATATCAGTGACAGTATTAGTATGACCAATGTAACTTTTCTTATTGAAATGTGTAGCATCACCCAAAACTAATCTCAAGTACTGAGACAACAGAAGAATATGTGCTTATTAAATCGTACTATGGGGACGGCGTGGTGCCGTTGGGAGAGTGGCCGTGCCAGCAACCTGAGGGTTCCTGGTTCAATCCCCAGCTTCTACCAACCTGGTCACGTTCATTGTGTCCTTGAGCAAGACACTTCACCCTTGCTCCTGATGGGTCGTGGTTAGGGCCTTGCATGGCAGCTCCCGCCATCAATGTGTGAATGTGGAAATAGTGTCAAAGCGCTTTGAGTACCTTGAAAGTAGAAAAGCGCTATACAAGTATAACCCATTTATCATTTACATTTACTACAAAAGCCAGAAGCAGTGAAGTTGTCAGGTTGTGTAAATGCTAAATAAAAAGAGAATACAGCAAATCCTTTTCAACTTATATTCAATTGAATAGACTGCAAAGACAAGATATTTCATGTTCACACTGAGAAACTTTGGTATTTTTTGCAAATATTAGCTCATTTGGAAATTGATGCCTACAACATGTTTCAAAAAAGCTGGCACAAGTGGCAAAAAAGAGTGATAAAGTTGAGGAATGCTCATCAAAGACTTATTTGGAACATCCCACAGGTGAACAGGCTAAATGGGAACAGGTGGGTGCCATGATTGGGTATAAAAGCAGCTTCCATGAAATGCTCAGTCATTCACCAACAAGGACGGGGCGAGGGTCACCACTTTGTCAACAAATGCCTGAGCAAATTGTTGAAGAACAACATTTCTCAACAAGGAATTTAGGGATTTCACCATCTACGCTCCGTAATATCATCAAAAGGTTCAGAGAATCTAGAGAAATGACTGCAGGTAAGCCATGATATTACACACCTTGGATCCCTCAGGCCGTACTGCATCAAAAAGCCACATCAGTGTGTAAAGGATATCACCACATGGGCTCAGGAACACTTCAGAAAACCACTGTCAGTAACTACAGTTGGTCACTACATCTGTAAGTGCAAGTTAAAACTCTACTATGCAAAGCCAAAGCCATTTATCAACAACACCCAGAAACACTCCGCTGGGCCCGAGCTCATCTAAGATGGACTGATGCAAAGTGGAAAAGTGTTCTGACGAATCCACATTTCAAATGTTTTTTTGGAAACTGTGGAGGTCGTGTCCTCTGGACCAAAGAGGAAAAGAATCATCCGGACTGTTCTAGGCACAAAGTGTAGAAGGCAGCATGTGTGATGGTATGGGGGTGTATTAGTGGTCAAGACATGTTCTAGGGTGAAAGTGTAAGAGGCAGCATGTGTGATGGTATGGGGGTGTATTAGTGGTCAAGACATGTTCTAGGGTGAAAGTGTAAGAGGCAGCATGTGTGATGGTATGGGGGTGTATTAGTGGTCAAGACATGTTCTAGGGTGAAAGTGTAAAAGGCAGCATGTGTGATGGTATGGGGGTGTATTAGTGGTCAAGACATAGGGTAACTTACACATCTGTGAAGGCACCATTAATGCTGAAAGGTACATACAGCTTTTGGAGCAACATATGTTGCCATCCAAGCAACGTTATCATGGACGCCCCTGCTTATTTCAGCAAGACAATGCCAAGCCACGTGTTACATCAACGTGGCTTCATAGTAAAAGAGTGCGGGTACTAGACTGGCCTGCCTGTAGTCCAGACATTGAAAATGTGTGAAAGCTAAAATATGAGAAGGGAGACTGTTGAACAACTTAAAGGCCTACTGAAATGAAATGTTTTTATTTAAACGGGGATAGCAGATGCATTCTATGTGTCATACTTGATCATTTCGCGATATTGCCATATTTTTGCTGAAAGGATTTAGAAGAGAACATCGACGATAAAGTTTGCAACTTTTGGTCTCTGATAAAAAAAAGCCTTGCCTGTAGCGGAAGTAGCGTGACGTCACAGGTTGAAAGGCTCCTCACATTTCCACATTGTTTACACCAGCAGCGAGAGAGATTCGGACCGAGAAAGTGACGATTACCCCATTAATTTGAGCCAGGATGAAAGATTTGTGGATGAGGAAAGTGAGAGTGAAGGACTAGAGTGCAGTGCAGGACGTATCTTTTTTCGCTCTGACCGTAACTTAGGTACAAGCTGGCTCATTGGATTCCACACTCTCTCCTTTTTCTATTGTGGATCACGGATTTGTATTTGAAAGCACCTGGGATACTATATCCTCTTGAAAATGAGAGTCCACAACGCCAAATGGACATTCACAGTGAAGTGAAGTGAAGTGAATTATATTTATATAGCGCTTTTCTCTAGTGACTCAAAGCGCTTTACATAGTGAACTTTTATCTCCACGACAATACATCGGCGAAGCACTTTAGCTACGGAGCTAACGTGATAGCATCGTGCTTAAATGCAGATAGAAACAAAACAAAAAAAAGCCCCTGACTGGAAGGATAGACAGAAGATCAACAATACTACCAAACTCTGGACCTGTAACCACACGGTTAATGCTGTACCGCCTGGCGAAGCCTAGCAATGCTGTTGCTAACGACGCCATTGAAGCTAACTTAGCTACAGGACCTCGACAGAGCTATGCTAAAAACATTATCTCTCCACCTACGCCAGCCAGCCCTCATCTGCTCATCAACACCCGTGCTCACCTGCGTTCCAGCGATCGACGGAGCGACGAAGGACTTCACCCGATCATCAATGCAGTCGGCGGCTAGCGTCAGCTAGCGCGTCTGCTATACAAGTCCTCCTGGTTGTGTTGCTGCAGCCAGCCGCTAATACACCGATCCCACCTACAGCTTTCTTCTTTGCAGTCTTCATTGTTCATTAAACAAATTGCAAAAGATTCACCAACACAGATGTCCACAATACTGTGGAATTATGAGATGAAAACAGAGCTTTTTGTATTGGATACAATGTGTCCCAATACTTCCACTTCAACCATTGACGTCATCATACATACGTCATCATACATACGTCATCATACATACGTCATCATACATACGTCATCATACATACGTCATCATACATACGTCATCATACGTACGTCATCATACGTACGTCATCATACGTACGTCATCATACATACGTCATCATACATACGTCATCATACATACGTCATCATACATACGTCATCATACATGCGTCATCATACATACGTCATCATACATACGTCATCATACGTACGTCATCATACGTACGTCATCATACGTACGTCATCATACGTACGTCATCATACATACGTCATCATACATACGTCATCATACGTACGTCATCATACATACGTCATCATACATACGTCATCATACATACGTCATCATACGTACGTCATCATACGTACGTCATCATACATACGTCATCATACATACGTCATCATACGTACGTCATCATACGTACGTCATCATACGTACGTCATCATACGTACGTCATCATACGTACGTCATCATACATACGTCATCATACATACGTCATCATACGTACGTCATCGTACATACGTCATCATACATACGTCATCATACATACGTCATCATACGTACGTCATCATACGTACGTCATCATACGTACGTCATCATACGTACGTCATCATACATACGTCATCATACATACGTCATCGTACGTACGTCATCGTACATACGTCATCATACATACGTCATCATACATACGTCATCATACATACGTCATCATACATACGCCATCATACATACGTCATCATACATACGTCATCATACATACGTCATCATACATACGTCATCATACATACGTCATCATACATACGTCATCATACATACGTCATCATACATACGTCATCATACATACGTCATCATACATACGTCATCATGCATACGTCATCACACATACGTCATCATACATACGTCATCATACATAGACATTTTCAAGTGGAAGTTTAGCGGGAAATGTAAAATGTCACTTTATAAGTTAACCCGGCCGTATTGGCATGTGTTGCAATGTTAAGATGTCATCATTGATATATAAACTATCAGACTGCGTGGTCGCTAGTAGTGGCTTTCAGTAGGCCTTTAAGTTGTACATCAAGCAAGAATGGGAAAGAATTCCACTTCAAAAATGTGTCTCCTCAGTTCCCAAACCTTTACTGAGTGTTGTTAAAAGGAAAGGCCATGTAACACACTGGTAAAAATGCCTTTTTTGCAATGTGTTGCTGCCATTAAATTCTAAGTTCATGATTATTTGCAAAAACAACAACATTTCTGAGTGTGAACATGAAATATCTTGTCTTTGCAGTCTATTCAATTGAATATAAGTTGAAAAGGATTTGTTGTATTCTCTTTTTATTTACCTTTTACACAACCTGACAATTCCACAGGTTTTGGATTTTGTACAACCATGCCAAATATCAACAGTAAATTAATAGTTTTGACAAAATAATACAACGGAATATGTAACCCAGCCAAATTGTTAGTATCATTTATATGCCAAAAAAGACATTGTTATTGCAGAATGCTGCGATACATATTGTGATATAGGTCTCGGCCCGTGAGACGTTCAATGCTGGGAACAATCCCGGTAGGGTGACAAAAATCCACTTACCATTGGCGAAGTCGATGTGCTTGGAGATCTTGTGCCAGGTGCGGTAGTAGAAGTGGCGGACTTGTTCCTTGTTCTTCACCATGTTGGCCGGCTTTCCTCTTTTCCTGTACTTCATTGCAATGTTGTTCTGGATAGCCTCAAAATCCTTGCCATGCTAGGGAGGAGAACATGTGAGGAGGACTGTATGGTGACCAGGGTTGGCTTCTCGCCGCTACCTCATAGAGCCCCTCGAAGAAGCTGTTTTTGTCCTCCGCGCTCCAAGACTCCCACTGCCGACGGGCCCTCTTCTGGTTCCCAGCTTGCTCCTCCTTCTCAACAGACCCTTGCCCCTTGGCGGTCTTGGACACCCCCGTAGAGCTGGCCACCGGTCCGGACTGTCCCAATGCCCCTTGGGAGGAAGACCCGTTCTCTGCTCCTATGATGCAAAAAAAAGGTCCATTTGTTAGGAGGTTTTTGCAATTAAACACACACAACCTGCAAAGCTTGGTTCTGGCAAAAAAACAAGAAGATCAATGTCTTCAGTACACAGGCCCAAAACCAACTCCAGGTGGGCTCCAATGGCCAAATTTAGCCGAGCACAACGGTGCCAGAAGGCGTCAAAACAAAGGCAGAGGGTGTTGCTCGCTATGCTTGACTAACCTCCATCATCTCTCCAAATAGATCAAGCCCAATATGACATCACTGCACATGTCCTAAACACTCCTAATATTCAAAGCAATATGACATCACTGCACCTAAACACTCCTAATATTCAAAGCAATATGACATCACTGCACCTAAACACTCCTAATATTCAAAGCAATATGACATCACTGCACCTAAACACTCCTAATATTCAAAGCAATATGACATCACTGCACATGTCCTAAACACTCCTAATATTCAAAGCAATATGACATCACTGCACATGTCCTAAACACTCCTAATATTCAAAGCAATATGACATCACTGCACATGTCCTAAACACTCCTAATATTCAAAGCAATATGACATCACTGCACCTAAACACTCCTAATATTCAAAGCAATATGACATCACTGCACCTAAACACTCCTAATATTCAAAGCAATATGACATCACTGCACATGTCCTAAACACTCCTAATATTCAAAGCAATATGACATCACTGCACATGTCCTAAACACTCCTAATATTCAAAGCAATATGACATCACTGCACCTAAACACTCCTAATATTCAAAGCAATATGACATCACTGCACATGTCCTAAACACTCCTAATATTCAAAGCAATATGACATCACTGCACATGTCCTAAACACTCCTAATATTCAAAGCAATATGACATCACTGCACATGTCCTAAACACTCCTAATATTCAAAGCAATATGACATCACTGCACCTAAACACTCCTAATATTCAAAGCAATATGACATCACTGCACCTAAACACTCCTAATATTCAAAGCAATATGACATCACTGCACCTAAACACTCCTAATATTCAAAGCAATATGACATCACTGCACCTAAACACTCCTAATATTCAAAGCAATATGACATCAATGCACCTAAACACTCCTAATATTCAAAGCAATATGACATCACTGCACATGTCCTAAACACTCCTAATATTCAAAGCAATATGACATCAATGCACCTAAACACTCCTAATATTCAAAGCAATATGACATCACTGCACCTAAACACTCCTAATATTCAAAGCAATATGACATCACTGCACATGTCCTAAACACTCCTAATATTCAAAGCAATATGACATCACTGCACCTAAACACTCCTAATATTCAAAGCAATATGACATCACTGCACATGTCCTAAACACTCCTAATATTCAAAGCAATATGACATCACTGCACCTAAACACTCCTAATATTCAAAGCAATATGACATCACTGCACCTAAACACTCCTAATATTCAAAGCAATATGACATCACTGCACATGTCCTAAACACTCCTAATATTCAAAGCAATATGACATCACTGCACCTAAACACTCCTAATATTCAAAGCAATATGACATCACTGCACCTAAACACTCCTAATATTCAAAGCAATATGACATCACTGCACCTAAACACTCCTAATATTCAAAGCAATATGACATCGCTGCACATGTCCTAAACACTCCTAATATTCAAAGCAAGTTGTGGGCTCAAGACTAAACTTTACAACTGGGCCATTCATCAAAAATAATTGAAAGACTTCTACCTTTGTAATTGTATTTCTACTAATACAGTGTGGCCTTAAAAGCAGCAGTGATTGTGTGGTCACACCACAGAAGAAGAACAAATAAGGTCCAGTCTTAGACTGAGCCAACAGCTTGTACCCAAAAGGAATTCCCTGTTAGTAGTTTCTGGCTACAATGAGGACGACCACAAGAAGTAGAATAGTTGTGAAGCAAAATGGAGGTAGAGGGTTCAATGATTTTCAGGTCGTGAGATTATTGGGAGTAGTCAGTGGGGTTGTCACGATACTGGAATTTCAGCAGTCGATACCGCTACCTGTGATTTCAACTATTTTCAATACTTGTTCATTGCTTGGATTTTACAGACATCGTGTTGTTCACGTCCCGACCAATAAATACACGTGGTGGTCAAGCTAGCTCTGTTCTCAATGGCTACTGGGCGCCATTCAGCCTTTCTCCAAGAAAAAATGCCCTATTTTTGTGCTGTTTTCGGCTGTAAGAACCGTTCAAATCACGAAAAGGATAAACGTTTCTTCAGAGTTCCTCAAGAAGCAAACAAGAAGAACGAAAGAGTGCAAGATTTTACAAAACAAGGCCAAGAAAAGCAGCACACACTCCAGTCCAAGAAAGCAGGGTGGAAGAATGCATGAGTTTGCTGTGATCACTTCGTTAAAGGTTTGTTACCTTTATTATTTCCCATTTAGGCATTATCTTGATATTATTTACATTCAAATTGTACTCCACATGTTTGCTACGAGTGTTTGGAAAAGCACCGACTCAGCGAGTCCAAATAAAAGAAATCAAATGTCAGCAAAACCTAAAAGAGTTAAGTTTTCCCCAAAGACAACAATCATAAATGAATCTTTAAGCACATACACAATGTTGACATCTATAGTTATATTTTGATAAACAGTCATAAATGAATCTTTCAGCACAGACACAATGTTGACATCTATAGTTATATTTTGATAAACAATCATAAATGAATCTTTCAGCACATACACAATGTTGACATCTATAGTTATATTTTGTTAAACAATCATAAATGAATCTTTCAGCACATACACAATGTTGACATCTATAGTTATATTTTGATAAACAATCATAAATGAATCTTTCAGCACATACACAATGTTGACATCTATAGTTATATTTTGATAAACAATCATAAATAAATATTTAAGCACATACACAATGTTGACATCTATAGTTATATTTTGATAAACATTGACATCTATAGTTATATTTTGATAAACAATCATAAATGAATCTTTCAGCACGTACACAATGTTGACATCTATAGTTATATTTTGATAAACAATCATAAATGAATCTTTCAGCACATACACAATGTTGACATCTATAGTTATATTTTGATAAACAATCATAAATGAATCTTTCAGCACATACACAATGTTGACATCTATAGTTATATTTTGATAAACAATCATAAATAAATATTTAAGCACATACACAATGTTGACATCTATAGTTATATTTTGATAAAGAATCATAAATGAATCTTTCAGCACATACACAATGTTGACATCTATAGTTATATTTTGTTAAACAATCATAAATAAATATTTAAGCACATACACAATTTTGACATCTATAGTTATATTTTGATAAACATTGACATCTATAGTTATATTTTGATAAACAATCATAAATGAATCTTTCAGCACGTACACAATGTTGACATCTATAGTTATATTTTGATAAACAATCATAAATGAATCTTTCAGCACATACACAATGTTGACATCTATAGTTATATTTTGTTAAACAATCATAAATAAATATTTAAGCACATACACAATGTTGACATCTATAGTTATATTTTGATAAACAATCATAAATGAATCTTTCAGCACATACACAATGTTGACATCTATAGTTATATTTTGATAAACAATCATAAATGAATCTTTCAGCACATACACAATGTTGACATCTACAGTTATATTTTGATAAACAATCATAAATGAATCTTTCAGCACATACACAATGTTGACATCTATAGTGATATTTTGATAAACAATCATAAATGAATCTTTCAGCACATACACAATGTTGACATCTATAGTTATATTTTGATAAACAATCATAAATGAATCTTTCAGCACATACACAATGTTGACATCTATAGTTATATTTTGTTAAACAATCATAAATAAATATTTAAGCACATACACAATGTTGACATCTATAATTATATTTTGATAAACAATCATAAATAAATATTTAAGCATGTACACAATGTTTCATCTGTTTTGTGGTGTAGAATGATGATAGTTCCAGATGTCTGGGAATGCAAGCGACGGATAATCCTTGATATCATTCCACAAATCTTTTTCTGATAAAGTATAGGCATCTATCTTATTGCACAGTTCGATTTCTTTGCTTGTATCTTCTTTGTGCAGGAAGATCAAGGCTCCTTGTGTACTCAGATACATTGTGTGCTGCTTGCCATCTTGGCTTGGTTGACCACCACTGCTTTCCATGTGTGGAAACACAAGCTCTAACAGGATCAAAATAAAAAAGTGGAAGCTGTGTACTTTTAAATCCACTATTTGTTTCCAATTGTCAGTATATCATAACGTGAGGTGACGTCACTGTGTGAGTTCTGATAAAATAAGCTAATAAAAAGGCTAATATTAGGGGTGTAACGGTACACAAAAATGTCGGTTGGGTACGTACCTCGGTTTAGAGGTCACGGTTCGGTTCATTTTCGGTACAGTAAGAAAACAACAAAATATAAATTTTTGGGTTATTTATTTACCAAATTTGCAAAATCTTCCACCAAAAGTATTTTTCTTAGTGTAATATTTGATGTGAAGTAATGGGAACCTTGGATAGGTCAATAATTCATAATAACATTGATTTTGATTCAATATTATGTTTTGAGCAATGACAGTTTGAAAGAAAAAAAAAACAGCTTTGTTTTATTAGTCAACATTGCAACTTTTTCTAAATTACATTTAACCTTTAAGCTTTTTTATTTTACTTTTGTTATGTTTTTGTTTATTTGAATAGTGTTTTTAGAATGTGCCGTGGGCCTTTAAAACATTAGCTGAGGGCCGCAAATGGCCTCCGGGGCACACTTTTGACACCCCTGCTAAAGATAATAAAAAATGTAATGTGATAAATGTATGGATAAAAAGCAGAGCCTGGCGACGCATGCGCGTTTATCATAACTCTCTCTGTCTCTGCCCCTCCCTCACCAATGCTGCTGTTTTGTTTTGTTTTTAACCCCTTCTTAACCCTGAACGTACATTGAAAATACCCTAACTCAAAATGTCGGACATCTATCGTAGCCCGTTAGCTGCTAGCATGCCGTGTGTTGTGCCTCGGCGTGCATTGTTTACACAACGTGTGTTACGCTACTTAATATGTCCGTGTGGAAACTCGTTCCGTACACCTCCGAACCGAACCGAAACCCCCGTACCAAAACGGTTCAATACAAATACACGTACCGTTACACACCTAGCTAAAACATATCAAAAAGACAAATCTTTGTTTTTTTTATTTGTTATTAGTATCAACATTTCAGCTTTTTCTCATGACATTTTGTCTTTTTATTCTATTTTCCCTTTTTGGCTGTTTTTTGTAGTTGTTGATTTTATTTCTGCAACGGCCACACTTTGAACACTTCTGGTTTACTAATTTCACCAGGAAGTCAAAGTGTACTCTCTGGGCTTGTGGAGGCGGAGCTCCACTCTCATTTGCGCATTAACTTCCCTTCATGACCGCTTGCATTTGATTACAGAATAAATGCATGACTCTTTTACTTCCTCCTTTGGTTCCACGTAGGGTCTGTGGCTAACTCTGCCACGTCTTTCAGGCTATGTTCACACTAGGATGTCTTCTCATCTCATCGTTGACGTGTGAAGGCAAACTGAGCGAATGCAGACATGACATCATGACGTCACGGCGGCTCCAATCCCAGTCCGTCTCAGTCATGGCGCATATGTGGAAATGTCAGGGATGGTGAGCAATCAAAGTCAACATTTTGTGAAGGGAATTCTTCAAAGATTAAGAAGCACTGGCAGCTTGGATGTCTGCTCCAAAGAACAGGGGTGGTGAGCTCCTAAAACATTTATTAACTATTTATTTTGCAAATGTCTATTTGGCAAAGAATTATAACAAGGCCAGAGTTGGATTTAAAATAAATCCCAATTTGATGTTGCCGAGACAATATATTTTTTTAGAACGATACCATCCGAAAGGACCGATTCAGTAACTTGCAGTGCCACTTTAAATAAATAGTGGACACTGCAGTGGAAAATGTTATTTCTTGTATGGGGAATGATCTTTAAATGGATACAAACAAGCAAATAAACAACAGTTTATGGCCAATGCGTTAATGTGTTATTTAAATTAAGTGCAAGCAACACTTGAGGAAATGTTTAATGTCCACATTTTCAACATTCAAGAAATGTTCAATAAAAGTCATTTAACAGTAGATTTACCTGCTACTTCTGCTGTTGTTTTTGAATATTAACATAATACAATATCACTATCAAAACATCTCCTTCAGGTTGAATTAACAGTAGATTTACCTGCTACTTCTGCTGTTGTTTTTGAATATTAACATAATACAATATCACTATCAAAACATCTCCTTCAGGTTGAATTAACAGTAGATTTAGCTGAGACATTTTAATCTATTCAGGTTAAAAGAGCAGTGGTTTGACCTGCCACTACTCACATTAAAAAATTAACAGCCACAGTAGCCCATAAAAGTCACAGGATCCCGAGGCGTTCCCAGGCCAGCCGGGAGACATAGTCTTCCCAACGTGTCCTAGGCCTTCCCCTTGGCCTCCTACCGGTTGGACGTGCCCGGGTGGCATCCTGACCAGATGCCCGAACCACCTCATCTGGCTCCTCTCCATGTGGAGGAGCAGCAGCTTTACTTTGAGCTCCTCCCGGATGGCAGAGCTTCTCACCCTATCTCTAAGGGAGAGACCCGCCACCCGGCAGAGGAAACTCATTTGGGCCGCTTGTACCCGTGATCTTGTCCTTTCGGTCATAACCCAAAGCTCATGACCATAGGTGAGGATGGGAACGTAGTAAGGCTGAAACGACGCGTCGACATAGTCGACGTCATCGGTTATGTAAATACGTCGACGCCGTTTTTGTGCGTCGACGCGTCGCATAATTACGTCACACTACCGTCATGGCGGAGCGCAAAGCAGACTGTGCGAGCGAGGGGAAAAACGCACGCCAAAAGTCGTCAAAAGTGTGGGAGTATTTCAATACACAGCCTACTAATGTTGTTGTATGCACAGTGTCGAGCGTAAATGGCCTAACATAGCAGCACAACGGCTATGAACGAACATTTGAAAAGAAAACCATGAACTAGTCAATCGTCCGCGTTAGCATACGTTGTCATCATTACACAAAAACATGAATGTGTCATTTGTATCTGCTAGGGGTGTAACGTTATGTGTTTTGTATTGAACCGTTTCGGTACGGGGCTTTCGGTTCGGTACGGGGGTGTACCGAACGAGTTTCTAAGCTAAAGCTAACTTTAGCTGCTAAAGTCTTAACAAGTTGCTTTGCTCCTTCTGCGGCTGCCTCTGTCTCAGCACGCAGCATTGACCCACCCATACAACCATCTGATTGGTACACACGCAGCATTGTCCCACCCATACAACCATCTGATTAGTACACACGCAGCATTGTCCCACCCATACAACCATCTGATTGGTACACACGCAGCATTGTCCCACCCACACAACCATCTGATTGGTACACACGAAGCATTATCAGCCAATCAGCAGTGCGTATTCAGAGCGCATGTAGTCAGCGCTTCAGGGTGGAGCAGATAGGTGTTTAGCAGGTGAGCATCAGGCAGCGGACTCTCCCCAAATGATAATAAACACCTCCCAGTCAACTACTAGTAACATCACTATGAGCCCGTTGACCTACTAGAAACTTAAACTGCAGCTCAGCTCACTCGCAGTCCTGGCTTGAGGTGAAGGCTAATTAGCTCTCAGTTCCAGCCACATCGACCCCTTCTGAGCGCCTATTTTCAGCTGCTGGGAATATTGTAAACAAGAAAAGAAGCAAAGCAAGTAGACATGCTAACCTTTCTTCATTACAACTGTTAGTCACTCACTGGAATGAGTAGAATTGGTTATTGTGTACTGTGTTGGACTGGATGTTTATTTTGCACATTTTAAAAGCAATACTTAATGTTTACAGTGCTCCAGAATATTTAGATTGGCACTTTTTTGTATTGATGTTTATCTTTATTTTTGCACATTTTAGCAAATAAGCAATACTTTCACTTTTGTTGAAATGTTTACACTTTTGTTACAGAATATTTCGTTTTGCACTTTTTTGTATTGGATGTTTATCTTTATTTTTGCACATTTTAAAGCAAAATAAGCAATACTGTTACTTTTGAAATGCTTATACTATTGCAGAATATTAAGATTTGCACTGGATGTTTACTTTTATATTTGCACATTAAAAAGCAAATAAGCTACTTTTAATTTTGTTATATGTTAAAAGTTTTAAATGTTTACATTGTTAAAGAATATTTTGTCATGTTGTTGTCAATGTTGACTGAGTGGCCATACTTTTTTTTTGTAAATAAAAGCCATGCCTTTTGAAAAAACTGGCCTACTTTTATTTTTTCATCTTCATTTTAAATAAAATAAAATAAAAAATAATCGGTAAAAGGAAAAATAATCTATAGATGAATCGAAAAAAATAATCTATAGATTAACCGATTAATCGAACAAATAATCTATAGATTAATCGATAGAAAAATAATCGTTAGCTGCAGCCTTAGAACGTAGATCGACCGCTAAATTGAGAGCTTTGCCTTCCGGCTCAGCTCCTTCTTCACCACAACGGATCGATACAGCGTCCGCATTACTGAAGATACCGCACCGATCCGCCTGTCCATCTCACCATCCACTCTTCCCTCACTCGTGAACAAGACTCCGAGGTACTTGAACTCCTCCACTTGGGGCAAGATCTCCTCTCCAACCTGGAGATGGCACTCCACCCTTTTCCAGGCGAGAACCATGGATTCGGACATGGAGGTGCTGATTCTCATCGCAGCCGCTTCACACTCGGCTGCGAACCGATCCAGTGAGAGCTGAAGATCCTGGCCAGATGAAGCCATCAGGACCTCATCATCTGCAAAAAGCAGAGACCTAATCCTGCAGCCACCAAACCGGATCCCGCGCCTAGAAATTCTGTCCATAAAAGTTAAGAACAGAATGGGTGACAAAGGCCAGCCTTGGTGGAGTCCAAACCTCACTGGAAACGGGTCTAACTTACTGCCGGCAATGTGGACCAAGCTCTGGCACTGATCATACAGGGAGCGGACTAAGCTCTGACACTGATCGTACAGGGAGCAGACCACCACAATCAGACAGTCCATTACCTCATACTCTCTGAGCACTCCCCACAGGACTTCCCAAGGGACACGGTCCAATACCTTTTCCAAGTCCACAAAGCATATGTAGACTGGTTGGGCAAACTACCATGCACCCTCAAGGACCCTGCCGAGAGTATAGAGCTGGTCTACCGTTCCACGACCAGGATGAAAACCACACTGTTCCTCTTGAATCCGAGGTTGGACTATCCGGCGTAGCCTCCTCTTCAGTACACCTGAATAGACCTTACCGGGAAGGCTGGGGAGTGTGATCCCACCATAGTTGGAACACACCGTGCGGTTCCCCTTCTTAAATTAAACATTTAAATTAGTCAATTGGAATTTAATTGCATTTCATGCATTATAACAGTCTTTAGATGTTTTGAATAAAGAAATGTGTTAACATTACACAAATATGCATATCCGATTTGTTGTATTATTTTGTTGCGATAATAAATTATAGCTTTCTGATTTATATGAGAGAGAGAAAATAAATCAAATAAAAAAATACATAATGATGTTGACTTCTTTGTACATTTTTAGATGGCAAATATTGACAAGATTGAGTACACTTTGAAAATGATGCAGAATGTGAACTCAAGTGATCTGGAGCAGCTTGGAGAGATGATTAGGACATTTTAATGTTTAGAATGAACATGGTAGATATTTATGTCTACGTGTATGTTTTGCTTTGTTAACAATATATATAATATATATATACATATATATCTATATGTATTGTGAGCGGCTGTGTCAAATATGATACAAATTGAACATCATATATAAAAATGTGATTTGTTCAATAGGACCAATAAAAGCTCTAGTTTGAAATAATCAGAATTTTCTGTCAATGATTTAGTGGTTCAGGCTTCTTATAAAGTGCTAAACTTCATATCAAGTCTGCTGTTCTTAAATCCAATCTTCTCTTCTTCTAGTATTGATCGACTGCCGTTTAAAACAATGTTGGACTGATACCTACGGTATCTTGCGGATGGCAAACTTGACCGATGGAGTTGAATTTTAGGAATATAACTGGACATATGGATAATATATTCTAACGCTTGTGTTGACATTTCCTCTACTTTCTACCTTTATAGCTGAGGCGATTATATTCAGGAAGGTTATAAAACTGTTTTCACCCAATATCCTGGTCCTTATTTTAGATCAGTGTTTTTCAACCACTAGTGTGCCGTAGGACAGTGGTCCCCAACCTTTTTGTAGCTGCGGACCAGTCAACGCTTGAAAATTTGTCCCACGGACCGGTGGGGGGTGGGGGGGTGTATTAAAACAATTTTTTATTTTTTTTTTAACATAAATAAATACAATCATGTGTGCTTACGGACTGTATCCCTGCAGACTGTATTGATCTATATTGATATATAATGTATATATTGTGTTTTTTATGTTGATTTCATAAAAAAACAAAAAAATAAAACAAATTAAATTATTTTTTATTTCTTGAACCAATCGGTGGTTGGGGACCACTGCCGTAGGAGATTATGTAGTTTCACCTAATTGGGTTCAAAATATTTTTTGCAAACCAGTAATTATAATCCGCAAATGTGCCGTAGTTGAGTGTCGGTGCTGTCTAGAGCTCGGCAGAGTAACCGTGTAATACTCTACCATATCAGTAGGTGGCAGCAGGTAGCTAATTGCTTTGTAGATGTCGGGAACATGGTTTGTTGTGATCACAATATGGGGGAGGTATCTAATGCTTAAACCAAAAATAAACAAAAGGCGAGGGTCGCTCAGAAAAGGCATTGAAGCTTAGGGATGGCTATGCAAAACGAAACTAAAACTGAACTGGCTGCAAAGTAAACAAAAACAGAATGCTGGATGACAGCAAAGACTTACAGCGTGTGGAGCAGATGGTGTCCACAAAGTACATCTGTACATGACATGACAATCAACAATGAAGGATAGCGTCTGCACAACTTAAATAGTCTTGATTACTAAAAACAAAGCAGGTGCGGGGAATAGCGTTCAAGGAAGACATGAAACTGCTACACGAAAATACCAACAAAACAGGAAAAGCCACCAAAATAGAAGTGCAAGACTATAACTAAAACACTACACACAGGAAAACACCAAAAAAGTCAGGGCGTGACGTGACAGGTGGTGACAGTACGCCTACTTTGAGACAAGAGCTATACTGATGCATGTTTGGTTATGCTTTAAATTCATATCCAACACTTGCAAGAACGACTTTTTATTGTCAATATCGGCTGCTAAGTTTCATTTTTTTATGTTTTCTGCTGGTGGATTTTCTGCCTCTGGATTTTTTCAATGAAAAAAATATGCCTTGGCTCAGAAAAGGTTGAAAAAAACAGTTTTAGATGGGCCATAACAAATAACGCTCATTGAGATCAAAGACTTCAAAGTGACACATCGTCCAGCCCAGTTTGTGTCTTTTTTGCAACACTCAATCAACCTAAATTCACACATATTTGCTTATTACTTTTGTTAACATTTGACCCTGTTGATGATTAGACAAGTATATTAAGAAGTAGTATGTTCCATTGTAGGTGTTGATGATTAGACAAGTATATTAAGAAGTAGTATGTTCCATTGTAGGTGTTGATGATTAGACAAGTATATTAAGAAGTAGTATGTTCCATTGTAGGTGTTGATGATTAGACAAGTATATTAAGAAGTAGTATGTACCATTGTAGGTGTTGATGATTAGACAAGTATATTAAGAAGTAGTATGTACCATTGTAGGTGTTGATGATTAGAAAAGTATATTAAGAAGTAGTATGTACCATTGTAGGTGTTGATGATTAGACAAGTATATTAAGAAGTAGTATGTACCATTGTAGGTGTTGATGATTAGACAAGTATATTAAGTAGTAGTATGTTCCATTGTAGGTGTTGATGATTAGACAAGTATATTAAGAAGTATTATGTACCATTGTAGGTGTTGATGATTAGACAAGTATATTAAGAAGTAGTATGTACCATTGTAGGTGTTGATGATTAGACAAGTATATTAAGAAGTAGTATGTACCATTGTAGGTGTTGATGATTAGACAAGTATATTAAGAAGTAGTATGTACCATTGTAGGTGTTGATGATTAGACAAGTATATTAAGAAGTAGTATGTACCATTGTAGGTGTTGATGATTAGACAAGTATATTAAGAAGTAGTATGTTCCATTGTAGGTGTTGATGATTAGACAAGTATATTAAGAAGTAGTATGTACCATTGTAGGTGTTGATGATTAGACAAGTATATTAAGAAGTAGTATGTACCATTGTAGGTGTTGATGATTAGACAAGTATATTAAGAAGTAGTATGTTCCATTGTAGGTGTTGAGGATTAGACAAGTATATTAAGAAGTAGTATGTTCCATTGTAGGTGTTGATGATTAGACAAGTATATTAAGAAGTAGTATGTTCCATTGTAGGTGTTGATGATTAGACAAGTATATTAAGAAGTAGTATGTTCCATTGTAGGTGTTGATGATTAGACAAGTATATTAAGAAGTAGTATGTTCCATTGTAGGTGTTGATGATTAGACAAGTATATTAAGAAGTAGTATGTTCCATTGTAGGTGTTGATGATTAGACAAGTATATTAAGAAGTAGTATGTTCCATTGTAGGTGTTGATGATTAGACAAGTATATTAAGAAGTAGTATGTTCCATTGTAGGTGTTGATGATTAGACAAGTATATTAAGAAGTAGTATGTTCCATTGTAGGTGTTGATGATTAGACAAGTATATTAAGAAGTAGTATGTACCATTGTAGGTGTTGATGATTAGACAAGTATATTAAGAAGTAGTATGTTCCATTGTAGGTGTTGATGATTAGACAAGTATATTAAGAAGTAGTATGTTCTATTGTAGGTGTTGATGATTAGACAAGTATATTAAGAAGTAGTATGTACCATTGTAGGTGTTGATGATTAGACAAGTATATTAAGAAGTAGTATGTACCATTGTAGGTGTTGATGATTAGACAAGTATATTAAGAAGTAGTATGTTCCATTGTAGGTGTTGATGATTAGACAAGTATATTAAGAAGTAGTATGTTCCATTGTAGGTGTTGATGATTAGACAAGTATATTAAGAAGTAGTATGTTCCATTGTAGGTGTTGATGATTAGACAAGTATATTAAGAAGTAGTATGTTCTATTGTAGGTGTTGATGATTAGACAAGTATATTAAGAAGTAGTATGTTCCATTGTAGGTGTTGATGATTAGACAAGTATATTAAGAAGTAGTATGTACCATTGTAGGTGTTGATGATTAGACAAGTATATTAAGAAGTAGTATGTTCCATTGTAGGTGTTGATGATTAGACAAGTATATTAAGAAGTAGTATGTTCCATTGTAGGTGTTGATGATTAGACAAGTATATTAAGAAGTAGTATGTACCATTGTAGGTGTTGATGATTAGACAAGTATATTAAGAAGTAGTATGTACCATTGTAGGTGTTGATGATTAGACAAGTATATTAAGAAGTAGTATGTTCCATTGTAGGTGTTGATGATTAGACAAGTATATTAAGAAGTAGTATGTACCATTGTAGGTGTTGATGATTAGACAAGTATATTAAGAAGTAGTATGTTCCATTGTAGGTGTTGATGATTAGACAAGTATATTAAGAAGTAGTATGTTCCATTATAGGTGATGATGATTAGACAAGTATATTAAGAAGTAGTATGTACCATTGTAGGTGTTGATGATTAGACAAGTATATTAAGTAGTATGTTCCATTGTAGGTGTTGATGATTAGACAAGTATATTAAGAAGTAGTATGTACCATTGTAGGTGTTGATGATTAGACAAGTATATTAAGAAGTAGTATGTTCCATTGTAGGTGTTGATGATTAGACAAGTATATTAAGAAGTAGTATGTTCCATTGTAGGTGTTGATGATTAGACAAGTATATTAAGAAGTAGTAGGTTCCATTGTAGGTGTTGATGATTAGACAAGTATATTAAGAAGTAGTATGTACCATTGTAGGTGTTGATGATTAGACAAGTATATTAAGAAGTAGTATGTTCCATTGTAGGTGTTGATGATTAGACAAGTATATTAAGAAGTATTATGTACCATTGTAGGTGTTGATGATTAGACAAGTATATTAAGAAGTAGTATGTACCATTGTAGGTGTTGATGATTAGACAAGTATATTAAGAAGTAGTATGTACCATTGTAGGTGTTGATGATTAGACAAGTATATTAAGAAGTAGTATGTTCCATTGTAGGTGTTGATGATTAGACAAGTATATTAAGAAGTAGTATGTTCCATTGTAGGTGTTGATGATTAGACAAGTATATTAAGAAGTAGTATGTTCCATTGTAGGTGTTGATGATTAGACAAGTATATTAAGAAGTAGTATGTACCATTGTAGGTGTTGATGATTAGACAAGTATATTAAGAAGTAGTATGTACCATTGTAGGTGTTGATGATTAGACAAGTATATTAAGAAGTAGTATGTTCCATTGTAGGTGTTGATGATTAGACAAGTATATTAAGAAGTAGTATGTTCCATTGTAGGTGTTGATGATTAGACAAGTATATTAAGAAGTAGTATGTACCATTGTAGGTGTTGATGATTAGACAAGTATATTAAGAAGTAGTATGTTCCATTGTAGGTGTTGATGATTAGACAAGTATATTAAGAAGTAGTATGTACCATTGTAGGTGTTGATGATTAGACAAGTATATTAAGAAGTAGTATGTACCATTGTAGGTGTTGATGATTAGACAAGTATATTAAGAAGTAGTATGTACCATTGTAGGTGTTGATGATTAGACAAGTATATTAAGAAGTAGTATGTACCATTGTAGGTGTTGATGATTAGACAAGTATATTAAGAAGTAGTATGTTCCATTGTAGGTGTTGATGATTAGACAAGTATATTAAGAAGTAGTATGTACCATTGTAGGTGTTGATGATTAGACAAGTATATTAAGAAGTAGTATGTACCATTGTAGGTGTTGATGATTAGACAAGTATATTAAGAAGTAGTATGTACCATTGTAGGTGTTGATGATTAGAAAAGTATATTAAGAAGTAGTATGTACCATTGTAGGTGTTGATGATTAGACAAGTATATTAAGAAGTAGTATGTACCATTGTAGGTGTTGATGATTAGACAAGTATATTAAGTAGTAGTATGTTCCATTGTAGGTGTTGATGATTAGACAAGTATATTAAGAAGTATTATGTACCATTGTAGGTGTTGATGATTAGACAAGTATATTAAGAAGTAGTATGTACCATTGTAGGTGTTGATGATTAGACAAGTATATTAAGAAGTATTATGTACCATTGTAGGTGTTGATGATTAGACAAGTATATTAAGAAGTAGTATGTTCCATTGTAGGTGTTGATGATTAGACAAGTATATTAAGAAGTAGTATGTTCCATTGTAGGTGTTGATGATTAGACAAGTATATTAAGAAGTAGTATGTTCCATTGTAGGTGTTGATGATTAGACAAGTATATTAAGAAGTAGTATGTTCCATTGTAGGTGTTGATGATTAGACAAGTATATTAAGAAGTAGTATGTTCCATTGTAGGTGTTGATGATTAGAAAAGTATATTAAGAAGTAGTATGTACCATTGTAGGTGTTGATGATTAGAAAAGTATATTAAGAAGTAGTATGTACCATTGTAGGTGTTGATGATTAGACAAGTATATTAAGAAGTAGTATGTACCATTGTAGGTGTTGATGATTAGACAAGTATATTAAGAAGTAGTATGTACCATTGTAGGTGTTGATGATTAGACAAGTATATTAAGAAGTAGTATGTTCCATTGTAGGTGTTGATGATTAGACAAGTATATTAAGAAGTAGTATGTACCATTGTAGGTGTTGATGATTAGACAAGTATATTAAGAAGTAGTATGTACCATTGTAGGTGTTGATGATTAGACAAGTATATTAAGAAGTAGTATGTACCATTGTAGGTGTTGATGATTAGAAAAGTATATTAAGAAGTAGTATGTACCATTGTAGGTGTTGATGATTAGACAAGTATATTAAGAAGTAGTATGTACCATTGTAGGTGTTGATGATTAGACAAGTATATTAAGTAGTAGTATGTTCCATTGTAGGTGTTGATGATTAGACAAGTATATTAAGAAGTATTATGTACCATTGTAGGTGTTGATGATTAGACAAGTATATTAAGAAGTAGTATGTACCATTGTAGGTGTTGATGATTAGACAAGTATATTAAGAAGTATTATGTACCATTGTAGGTGTTGATGATTAGACAAGTATATTAAGAAGTAGTATGTTCCATTGTAGGTGTTGATGATTAGACAAGTATATTAAGAAGTAGTATGTTCCATTGTAGGTGTTGATGATTAGACAAGTATATTAAGAAGTAGTATGTTCCATTGTAGGTGTTGATGATTAGACAAGTATATTAAGAAGTAGTATGTTCCATTGTAGGTGTTGATGATTAGACAAGTATATTAAGAAGTAGTATGTACCATTGTAGGTGTTGATGATTAGACAAGTATATTAAGAAGTAGTATGTACCATTGTAGGTGTTGATGATTAGAAAAGTATATTAAGAAGTAGTATGTACCATTGTAGGTGTTGATGATTAGACAAGTATATTAAGAAGTAGTATGTACCATTGTAGGTGTTGATGATGCTTTGTAGAACATATGAAGAATGATGGTCACCACAGAAGGTGTTGATTATTAGACAAGTATATTAAGAAATATTATGTTAAAAGTGACAATGCAAGTTTTAGTGAGGTGCTTGCAAGTATTTTAAGAATGATTATGTTAAAAGTGACAATGCAGGATTAGAAGTGAAAGTAGAAATAATGAAGACTGAGGTACCTTTTGCTTTGGCCCCGCCATGGCCGTTGATGGCCGAGCCCACGGAATCCTTCCGGATCCTTTTGCTGGGAGGTCGAACGCTGGAGCGGAGGAAATGGTGCTGGTCGTGGCTCGGCGTGCTGGACTCCGCTAAGGCCGGGACAGGGACTGGGACAGGGACTGGGACTGGGGCTGGGCGGGTGGGAGCGGGTCCGGGTGGAGACTTCGAAGCGGGGCTGAGTTTAGCCGAGGCTTCGTCTCCCTTTGTGCCGCAATCCTCGCTCTCCTCCTCGGCTCTTCTAGACGGATGTGTCCTGCCGTCCACGGCGATGTCCTCCCTGGAGCCCGGTGTCATGCTGGCGGAGCACGGGGAGCGGGAGAGACAGAAGAGGAGAGGAAGATGAGCAGAAGAAGTTCCAAACACGACGTTCGCTGCTTAACAACATGGCCGCCATGTTTGTTTCAATCCTCTTGCAGTCCCGACAAAACAACAGCTAAATACTCTTTTCTCTGCCAATGGAGCTCACAAACACACATGGCGGGCTCGCCAAGCCTCACAATTCACACACTTCCAGCTCCATTAGCAGCAAACATTCAAATGCGAGCTTTCGACTTTAGCGCCTGTAGAAAGACAAGAAGACGGAGTCAAAGTCGTTATTTCCCACGCAATTTTACCCATTTTCCTGCTCTTCGGAAGTGGGCGACGTCTTCTTTCTCTTCACCATGACTCCGAGCGCTTCTGCCGCCAACAAGCGAGCAAAGCGGGCAGAATACATCCACCCAAAGCGGGCAGAATACATCCACCCAGACACGGTCGCTTTCTGGCCCGATCTTGTGCAGCAAACACTAAACTACTACATCCTAATACAACTCTGCACTTTTACTACATCCTAATACAACTCTGCACTTTTACTAAATCATAATACAACTCTGCACTTTTACTACATCATAATACAACTCTGCACTTTTACTACATCATAATACAACTCTGCACTTTTACTACATCATAATACAACTCTGCACTTTTACTAAACTACTACATCATAATACAACTCTGCACTTTTATTACATCATAATACAACTCTGCACTTTTACTAAACTACTACATAATAATACAACTCTGCACTTTTACTAAACTACTACATCATAATACAACTCTGCACTTTTATTACATCATAATACAACTCTGCACTTTTACTAAACTACTACATAATAATACAACTCTGCACTTCTACACTGGTCTGTCCAACACTTTTACTAAACTACTCAACAATTACAATGCCAACAATAATACAACTCTGTGCTTTTACTCTGCTCTGTCAAACACTTTTACTAAACTACTACATAATAATACAACTCTGCACTTCTACGCTGGTCTGTCCCACCCTTTTACTAAACTGCTCAACAACTTCCAACAACTGCAATATCAGCAATAAGCCACACTTCTTGCACCAGAGACGACAATAATAAACGTGTAGTCACCTACTCCTTGAAGACATTTATTGTCATATGCATCCTGCAATTGTTGACATTGGCAATCAGAATCTGGTGTATTGATGACACACTTATAATAATTCCATGCAGGCACATGTCATAGAGCTGCAATGTTTACAGTGCATTTTTAACTACAGTTATTATCTTTTAATGCTTGACAAGATCATACAAGGTTGTCATTGACCACAAACGCCTGTTTTAAAGCCTAACCAAGTTAGAAATTGCATTGTTGTAACAACATACTTTTCCAAATGAGAAATGGCACTGTTGCAACAATATGATTTTATAAACAGGATGCTGTTTGACAAGTGTGGATAAACATGATATCATGTTGTTTAACGTGCAAATATGTTGTCTTTGTAGCAGACAGGTCCTCTTAGATGAAAACCCCTGCAGTTTAAATGTAAATGATGTCTGATTCAGGGTGGACCTGCGTTTACAAACAAGAGACTAGTTGAAGCAATGATGATTGTAACAATGAACCTTAGCAGATACACTCACTCCCATTCATTGCGCATCTACTGCCAAGCAAGCTAACATGGCTAGCTAAGCCTTGACATGGGTTCTTTTCATTGATAGAATGATAATATCAGCTCGTGTACACGGATATCCCAATGGAAAACACATAGTCGCCCTCCAAAAGAATATTAACAATAAGAAATTACCTAAAAAAGAGCAGTTGTGGCGATCCGAGCTATCATTGCGAGCTAGCAGCGGCCCTCCGCCTGCTACACATGACACTTCATGTGGGTCACGCCCTCCACGCGCTTTGGCACGCCCACTACGACCCGAAAACAAACCCTGTGATTGGTTGGAAACACGGAGAGGGCGGAGGTTAATGTTTGTTTGACAGAAATCTCCACCAATTGGTAATCAGAAAAACCCTGCAAAGGACCAATTGTATTTGTCTTACTGTCGGGTGTTTAAAAACGGCCTAATATTCTTCACAAAGTGCGAACAAATATATAATTATTGGCCTTTTTTTGTGACACCAACGGAGATGTTTGGAGTAATTTTGTAAAGAGCTCCGCCCTGAAATAATTGACATATCGATTAACAAATTAACAAACGTTTGCTCATCGAGTGCGCTTGGATTCTATACCAGCGTAGGTAACCGTCTAAACATAATATTGAATAGATGATGCTGATTCTGAAGCATAGTTTATAATGACTGTTACAGTAACAATAACACAATCATCAAATCGAGTCAGTAACGTTTGCAAATACTTCAATGTACCGCGTCACATATGTACAGATTACTGACCGGTCATTTCAAGCGGACTGCCCTGTGTTGCAAAACAAGCGCACTCTCTGGCACCAGCTCGACAAGAGCCCAGTCATTTTCTCAATACCCGACCTGTTTTTTGTGCCTTTAAACAAGAATTAGAACTCTACGTTAAAACACTCTCTATCTCTAACAACCAAAAAGCTGTGAAAACGATGATGCTGTGTTCCAAATTTAAGTTATTTACTGAAATTGAGTGAGCCTATGGTTTTGCACTTTGTTTGTTATATATATATATATTGCATTCTATTTTAGTTACTTTGAATTTACAACCCCATGGCGCTGTTTTGTACTGTTTTTGTACTTACTCTGATTACTATTTCTCAACTGTTTGTAAATGTTGAAATTTATAAATAAAGGTTTATATAAAAAAAATAAAAAAAAGAGCCCAGTCATATTGTGCTGCGTCACTTCCGGGCGGGGCAGGGCCGCCATTGTTCAGTCCCGAGGCTGCTTGGGTGGGCGCGCGCCTGCTGACACAAGGAAGAACTTTCCAAGTCGTCCAGTTGGCAAAGTGAGCCAAGTTGACGTCTCACCGCCATGACTTCCACCAACATGTTCCAGGGGCTGGCCACCGGCTCCAAGCCCAGCTCCAGGTGAGTGTTAAGTCACAGCAAAGAGATCAAAAACAAAAACAATTGCTCGACTCGTCATAAATGTCACCTTTAGTTTTGGACTTGAAGCACTCCATTGTTACTAGCAACTATCTATATAGTATCATTACTTTACCAACTGTCTATATAGTACTTGAGTTACTTTGTGCTAGTTTGTTGTGTCACGTTAGCGAGCGTTGAGTTAGCTTTCATGCTAACCGCAGGCGTTGTCTCCTGCGGAAGTGACGCAGCCTGCGGGCTAGCTGCTATGCTAGGCGGCTAAATTGTACTCTTAGCTGCTATGCTAGGCGGCTAAATTGTACTCGTCAAATGTTGGTCATTTTCCTCTCTTGATTCCACCGCTACAGATAAGTTGACTACAGTGGAACATGTGTGGGCTTCTCCTAACCAAATAAAGTCTTGTTGAAATATGGCGCCATTTCTATCCATATAATATTCATGTATATGTTAACTAGCATACA
The DNA here is from genome assembly GCF_033978785.1 of Entelurus aequoreus. Taxonomy (NCBI): domain Eukaryota; kingdom Metazoa; phylum Chordata; class Actinopteri; order Syngnathiformes; family Syngnathidae; genus Entelurus; species Entelurus aequoreus. The sequence goes on along the minus strand of NC_084755.1, from coordinate 42,352,563 downwards.
TGACGTCATCATCCTCACACCAACATGAATATCATACTAGGGCTGGGCGATATGGGCTTTTTTTCAATATCTCGATATTTTTAGGCCATGTCACGATACACCATATATATGTGGATATGTTTAGTCCATGTCACGATACACCATATATATGTGGATATGTTTAGTCCATGTCACGATACACCATATATATGTGGATATGTTTAGTCCATGTCACGATACACCATATATATGTGGATATGTTTAGTCCATGTCACGATACACCATATATATGTGGATATGTTTAGTCCATGTCACGATACACCATATATATGTGGATATGTTTAGTCCATGTCACGATACACCATATATATGTGGATATGTTTAGTCCATGTCACGATACACCATATATATGTGGATATGTTTAGTCCATGTCACGATACACCATATATATGTGGATATGTTTAGTCCATGTCACGATACACCATATATATGTGGATATGTTTAGTCCATGTCACGATACACCATATTTATGTGGATATGTTTAGTCCATGCCACGATACACCATATATATGTGGATATGTTTAGTCCATGTCACGATACACCATATATATGTGGATATGTTTAGTCCATGTCACCATACACCATATATATTTGGATATTTTGCCTTAGCCTTGAATGAGCACTTGATGCACATAATCACAGCAGTATGATGATTCTATGTGTCTACATTCAAACATTCTTCTTCATACTGCATTAATATATGCTACTTTTAAACTTTCATGCAGAGAGGGAAATCACAACTAAAAGTGTATTTATTAAACAGTTATTAGTGCACTTTTGTGCATGATGTCACTAAGCTGACATAAAAACAACACTAAATTAAAGTGTACTTTTTTTACAGAACGCACCTACAATAGTTTAAAACAAATAAATTGCACTTGTGTGCATGATGTCACACAAGATATTTCAATAAGTGTCAAATAAAAATTAGCTGCATAATAGGAAATCAAATAGTGTTCGTCCTTCACTATGTGGTAGGTTCCTGCGGACGTTATCTCCTTCTGATGTTGACTATTTTTTTCATTCGGTGTTGATCTGGAAATGGTTGCCTCTGCATTTTGTGGGTGTGGCACCAAACGGAGATGTTGACAGCAGAGTAAGCACTCTTCATTCTCTAGCAGGTGACTTTTCAAATGATGCTACATATTAGCAGTAATGCTACTTTATGTAGCAACGTTTTTGCCCCACACTTGACAAATTACGGTTGTCTGTTCCACATATTCCCACTTGAAGCCAAACCACCGCCAGGCGATGGACCCCCTGCTGTTTTTCTTGGGAATTAATTCTTCCTTCATTTGTTACCAGATTCGCACCTTCTTTCTCTCGTATTACCACTCGCACCACAGCTAACGTTACCCATACTGCTACCTGTCTGCTCTGGGAGGGCGTATACTTATGTGACGTATGTAAGAAGGTGCGCTTGTTTTATGTCTCTGTGAGAAGGAGAGACAAGAAAGAGAAAGAAACGCATGTAGTGTAATGCCCGCAGCTAAAAGCGTGAGAACGTATACTCCAATATCACCATATAGTCATTTTCTATATCGCACAGAGACAAACCCGCGATATATTGCCCAGCCCTTTATCACACTATGTTTGTCTTTTGAGATGAGGGCTGCTTGAATTGGATTGTTGTCTGCAGGGTGCTGCAGCCTCCAGGCGGTGGCTCCAGTGACCTGTTTGGAGGTTATGAAGAGGAAGCCCCACAATCTAGAAGACTAAACAAGATGGCCTCCAATGTGTTCGCTTCACCAGAGGAGCCCCAGACCGTACCCAGACGCTCCAACCCTCCCGGTGAGACCCTGCTGTCTGCTTTAAAGGACGGGGGGAATGTGTTACTTTCATGCCATAATCCCCTCGTACAAAGGTCTGCTGTTTTCCTCTGAGACCCCAAGACTCTTGTTGCTTTTGACTTGTGAGTCATCAGTTGTGTGTGGCCTATTTCAACTCATCGCCATGGAAACTCATGTGTTGACCGTTGTTGGGAGACAGAAAGTTTTGTCTTAGGACCGACACCCATTAATATTAGTGGAGGAGGCCAATAACAGATATTTGGGTATTAATTTGCAGTAAAAGTGATTTGAACATGAATAGTATATGTCAGGAAACAGCTGCACAAGGTTTGAAGCTGTTTTTTTTTTTTAAACCTACATTGTGGGACCAGTAGTGACATAATGTTTTATGTGGCGCTAATGTTTAATTTGCCATCAAAAATACCTCTATTACGTGTGTGCTTTTGAAATCATAGAACATCTCCTTGGACAATTGGTGACACTATGGCATTACTCTACGCCACAATAACTCACCATCCACTCCATGATTGTAGGGTTTATTGCCAACATTTAAATGAAAACAATTCTACGGAGATTATAGTTGACATCATTTCCTCCTGGATGTTACAGAAAGTATGATAATGTGTGAGCTGCTGCATGCTCTTCTTTACTTATATAATGATCACCTATTTGTCAAGATCTTTACACAAAGTTTGGAATTTGGGCAGAGGTATGGCCATGTGAGCGCTGGGGTGGAAAAAAAGGAACTTCTCAAGCCGTGCTTGAGCAGTGCTCATTACTACGTCACTGACTAGTTTTTGTATATACTAAATACTTCTATCTGCTCATGTATTTGTGGGGAAAAAAGGCTGATACCAGTATACATTAAAATGCCATATTTGGTCAGACTTATCATAGGTCCATCTCTAACAGAATCATTTTTTTCTTTGATTTTGAGTCCGTTTTCACCATAAGAGTGATACATAATTCCAGTGATAATGTTAATAGAATCATTTGGTTGGGTTACAAAGACTGTTAAAAATAGCTAACATTTTGAAGATGGTTGAACGGTTGCTTTATTTATCACAATTCTAATTAGACAAAAACACAGGATGGCGGTGTAACAATATTGATCAAATCTTTCCTACTATTGACTTTGACTTACATCCTGTGTCGAGGGGCTTATTTTCTGAGCCTGTAAACTAAACAAATGAGAATAAAAAATATTGATGTAATAACTGCAGTATCATACCCTGCCTTCCGCCCGATTGTAGCTGAGATAGGCTCCAGCGACCCCAAAGGGAATAAGCGGTAGAAAATGGATGGATGGATCATACGATACTAATATCAGACGATATTTGTATTGCTCCACTCACATCTGTTTACATTGAAGATCATAGCTTATTGTATCCTCCCACAGTGTGCAGTTTATTGTGTGTCCTTGTCCTCCAGTGATCATGATACTTGTACAACACAGTTAATTTGTGGCTAAGGAGGCAAGGATTGCTGACTTAAATGTTGTGCTGCACTGTGGGACGTGAGCTGCTAGAGAGGACACAGCTAGAATGTGTCATTGACATGCATCATTATCACGTTATGATGACTCTATTGTTGGACAATATTTGAACATTTACCCAATTATATATATACCCACCAACTAAATTTTAGAAGAAAAAAATGTTCCCATATATTAGCTGCATCAGACTTTAAGTCACAGATATATAATGTTGTGATATGACTTATTTACACAGAAATATTTAGTAAATGTTTATTTACATACTTTAATTGTTTTCAAACAATGTCTGTAACACGGCAGTAAAAGGGCTGATCAAACAAAACAGAAGTCATGTTCATGGACCGACTAGCTGCGCATGCTAGCTCTCCAATCAGCTAAACAGACTCAATAACTCCATGCTGATGTTTTGGTGAATTTACTGAGGAATTTGTGAAACTGAAACAATACAAAAATAATGTCATTGTAAGTTAATAATACTAACACAGACACTTGTAAACCTGTTAGCATATTAGCTAATGATGCTAGCTTGATTACATTACGATAGCATGTACAAATATCCATGAAAACACTCCTACAGACGTCACACATGGGACGCTTTAGTAAGTAAGAATTGTTTTAGTTATATTGTAAAACTTACAAACGTTGCTTGGAGTGATGAATGAAGAAGCCTTTTGAGCAGAAACGCTCCGGTTCAGGGCAGTAAGACCATATGTCCATTTTCAACCTGCAACACCTGCAGTGAGCAAACTGTCTGTTTTTACGACCAATGTTTTGTTGCAGTGGAGTGTACTTGATCCTGTTCCTGTATGGAATGTAACACTTGCTGTCATGTAGGTGGGAAGAGCAGTGGGATATTTGGGGACCCTGAACCTCCAGTCCACCAGCAGAGACCAGGTGCACCAACCAGCAGCATCTTTGCCTCACCAGACCATGCAGCGCCCCAAAGCCCGAGCAAAGCTCACCCCAACAAACCAAAGGTAAAGTCACTTATCCATAGTGGGAGGAGTCAGCAGAACAAATGTTTACAACTAAAGGGTGACTGAAAGTCCATTTTGAAGTCATATTTACATGACTTGTGTCGCCATGTCACACCCATCTAGAAATGTCTTCAATTCTCAATCTTGATGTGAGACAAGAACACGTTTTATTTTTTTTATGCATTCTAACTCGTAAATAAGCTCTTGTCAAAGTCAGCTAAAAATGGAGTCAAAGCGAGTCGCTCTGATCCGCCTATAAAACGCTTGGAAAACCCTCCATGGTTTTTTACACAAGCTGTAAGTGTATATGTCATGTAGTGATGGGGGGGTCCAGTGGATCTCCATGGCCTGGGCATGGAACTATGGAGGGCAAGCTGTTGTCCTGGCAGTGATATCATGGATTATCTGTGGGTGGTGTTCTCAGACATATGAACTATTGTGCTCTAGACATCATTCTACACCATACAACTTGTAAAAGCATGGAGGTCTACAACTTCTTTGTGTGTGTCTGAGCCAAGGACATTGCTATCAACACTCTCCTGGATGCTTTTTGTCATTTCATGCTTTAACTCTTTGTTGTTGCATGCACAGTTTACGTTAACTTTGTGTCTTGTGAGGACAAACTAGTGACCGCATATCCATTTAACAAACTGAATCATCACTGCTATTTTTCTTCTGTTGTCATGTGACACATTTGTCTACAAAATAAACAAGAGGGGAAACGTAGAAATACTTTTCCTGACAAACTATCATTGACTCTGACTTTCTGCTTTCAGTTTCTTAAAAAATAAAATACAATGAATATTAGGATAATACAGACCCCGTTTCCATATGAGTTGGGAAATGGTGTTAGATGTAAATATAAATGGAATACAATGATTTGCAAATCCTTTTCAAGCCATATTCAGTTGAATATGCTACAAAGACAACATATTTCATGTTCAAACTGATAAACATTTTTTTTGTTGCAAATAATCTATAACTTTAGAATTTGATGGCAGCAACACGTGCCAAAGAAGTTGGGAAAGGTGGCAATAAATACTGATAAAGTTGAGGAATGCTCATCAAACACTTATTTGGAACATCCCACAGGTGAACAGGCTAATTGGGAACAGGTGGGTGCCATGATTGGGTATAAAAGTAGATTCCATGAAATGCTCAGTCATTCACAAACAAGGATGGGGCGAGGGTCACCACTTTGTCAACAAATGCCTGAGCAAATTGTTGAACAGTTTAAGAACAACCTTTCTCAAGCAGCTATTGCAAGGAATTGAGGGATTTCACCATCTACGCTCCGTAATATCATCAAAGGGTTCAGAGAATGTGGAGAAATCACTGCAGGTAAGCAGCTAAGCCCGTGACCTTCCATCCCTCAGGCTGTACTGCATCAACAAGCCACATCAGTGTGTAAAGGATATCACCACATGGGCTCAGGAACACTTCAGAAACCTGATACAAAGTGGAAAAGTGTTCTGTGGTCTGACGAGTCCACATTTCAAATTGTTTTTGGAAACTGTGGACGTTGTGTCCTCCGGACCAAAGAGGAAAAGAACCATCCGGATTGTTCTAGGCGCAAAGTGTAAAAGCCAGCATGTGTGATGGTTTGGGGGTGTATTAGTGGCCAAGACATGGGTAACTTACACATCTGTGAAGGCACCATTAATGCTGAAAGGTACATACAGCTTTTGGAGCAACATATGTTGCCATCCAAGCAACGTTACCATGGACGCCCCTGCTTATTTCAGCAAGACAATGCCAAGCCAGGTGTTACATCAACGTGGCTTCATAGTAAAAGAGTGCGGGTACTAGACTGGCCTGCCTGTAGTCCAGACCTGTCTCCCATTGAAAATGTGTGGTGCATTATGAAGCCTAAAATAGCAGAAGGGAGACCCCCGGACTGTTGAACAACTTAAGCTGTACATCAAGCAAGAATAGGAAAGAATTCCACTTCAAAAATGTGTCTCCTCACTTCCCAAACCTTTACTGAGTGTTGTTAAAAGGAAAGGCCATGTAACACAGTGGTGAACATGCCCTTTCCCAACTACTTTGGCACGTGTTGCAGCCACGAAATTCTAAGTTAATTATCATTTGCAAAAAAAAAAAAAAGTTTATGAGTTTGAACATGAAATATGTTGTCTTTGTAGCATATTCAACTGAATATGGCTTGAAAAGGATTTGCAGATCATTGTATTCCGTTTATATTTACATCTAACACCATTTCCCAACTCATATGGAAACAGGGTTTGTACTTGAATGGTAAATACTAAAGGAGTAAAGTATATTAATGAGCCGGACATGTCAATCCAAGCAATAGCATGTCATATTTGCTAAGCATACTGGAGTGTATTAATGTCACAGATGCATCACGAGGTTGACTTTGTCCAAGAAGAAGAAGACTATTAGTCATGGCAGACTCGATGAGAGACAACAAAGACTACTTTGAGACTAATGATGATCAGAAACTTCTATTTATGATCCTGAATATAAGGAGGATGATCTACAAGTTTTAGAAGCTGTGTGCTAAATCCATGCAGCTTTAGTCAAACACTAAGCATCATGTAGCAGTATTGCTCTGTGCTAAACAAGATATACAAACATAATACAAGAATCACTTACTGTACAATGTCTGCTCTCACTGGGATGTTTATATATTCATGTTGACGTCAACAATTCATCACAATCATCACAAAGGGTTTTTAAAAAAGTATTTTTGTGTCTTTCTGGCCATCTCTGGGTGTAAGTTGGATGTCAAAGTTGACTACCTTGTGGGTTTATGTCCACATCCTTCTACTATCATCTACAATGAACTTTCACCAACTCCGAGGCCATGCAGCAGCTCAACATGTCAATATAGCAGCACAAGCTAGTTAGCTCTCTGTGATCACGGTGCCACTAAAAGTAGTTCCTCTGTGTTAGCGCTTCTAAGAATATTTGGTTAACATTCAAGTCACCAAGTGTAAATGGAGTATTGTTGGATGTTTTTACAATAGATGACTCCTATTATCTGCATTGTACTTGTCATATTTCACTCTGGGGACGGCGTGGCGCGGTTGGGAGAGTGGCCGTGCCAGCAACCTGAGGATTCCTGGTTCGATCCCCACCTTCTACCAACCTAGTCACGTCCGTTGTGTCCTTGGGCAAGACACTTCACCCTTGCTCCTGATGGGTCGTGGTTAGCGCCTTGCATGGCAGCTCCCGCCATCAGTGTGTGAATGTGGAAATAGTGTCAAAGCGCTTTGAGTACCTTCAAGGTACAAAAGTGCTATACAAGTGCAACCATTTACCATTTTATTTTTTTAAAATGCCTAGAAGATATGTTCTTGTCTCACATAGAGATTGTGAATGATCAGCAATTCCCCTTTAAGTGATAACCTGTTCATTGTTAGTAATACCGTAGGAAAAGTATTAATGTTGCACTTTGTTATAACTTTACAGCACAAATACAACTTTAGTTTGTTTTTCTAAACAGGACAATCTAACCGTCAGACCTGAAGCGGAATCACCAGGTGAGCACAAAGTTTCATCGGTAGAATTGATGTAACAAGCCAACTACAGGTGGAGATTTTGAGAAAATACATTTGCCTGCTTTCTCTCTTGTACTACACACTCACTCCTGGCTAGTCAAGTCCATCTTAATGTAGCAAGGACAGTCCATCTTAATGTAGCAAGGACAGTCCATCTTAATGTAGCAAGGACAGTCCATCTTAATGTAGCAAGGACAGTCCATCTTAATGTAGCAAGGACAGTCCAGGGTAGGTGACTCCATCTAGGAACTAAAGTGCAGGACTGTGTAACTAAAATAACAGAATATAACAAATGTGCCACTTTAGAACAATAATTTAGTCCAATAATATTTAAATCGTAATTACTGCATAATAATTATTCATTTCCATATTTAAAGGCCTACTGAAAGCCACTACTAGCGACCACGCAGTCTGATAGTTTATATATCAATGATGACATCTTAACATTGCAACACACGCCAATACGGCCGGGTTAACTTATAAAGTGACATTTTACATTTCCCGCTAAACTTCCGTTTGAAAAGGTCTATGTATGATGACGTATGTATGATGACGTATGTACGATGACGTATGTACGATGACGTATGTATGATGACGTATGTATGATGACGTATGTATGATGGCGTATGTATGATGACGTATGTATGATGACGTATGTATGATGACGTATGCGCGTGACGTCTATGTATGATGACGTATGTATGATGACGTATGTATGATGACGTACGTATGATGACGTATGTATGATGACGTATGCGCGTGACGTCAATGGTTGAAGTGGAAGTATTGGGACACATTGTATCCAATACAAAAAGCTCTGTTTTCATCTCATAATTCCACAGTATTGTGGACATCTGTGTTGGTGAATCTTTTGCGATTTGTTTAATGAACAATGAAGACTGCAAAGAAGAAAGCTGTCGGTGGGATCGGTGTATTAGCGGCTGGCTGCAGCAACACAACCAGGAGGACTTGGATAGCAGACGCCTAGCTGACGCTAGCCACCGACCGCATGGATGATCGGGTGAAGTCCTTCGTTGCTCCGTCGATCGCTGGAACGCAGGTGAGCACGGGTGTTGATGAGCAGATGAGGGCTGGCTGGCGTAGGTGGATAGCTAATGTTTTTAGCATAGCTCTGTGAGGTCCCGTTGCTAAGTTAGCTTCAATGGCGTCGTTAGCAACAGCATTGTTAAGCTTCGCCAGGCGGTACAGCATTAACCGTGTATTTACATGTCCATGGTTTAATAGTATTGTTGATCTTCTGTCTATCCTTCCAGTCAGGGGTTTATTTCTTTTGTTTCTATCTGCATTTAAGCACGATGCTATCATGTTAGCTCCGTAGCTAAAGTGCTTCACCGTCGTGGAGATAAAAGTCACTGTGAATGTCCATTTGGCGTTCTGGACTCTCATTTTCAAGAGGATATAGTATCCCAGGTGGTTTAAAATACAAATCCGTGATCCACAATAGAAAAAGGAGAGAGTGTGGAATCCAATGAGCCAGCTTGTACCTAAGTTACGGTCAGAGCGAAAAAAGATACGTCCTGCACTGCACTCTAGTCCTTCACTCTCACGTGCCTCATCCACAAATCTTTCATCCTGGCTCAAATTAATGGGGTAATCGTCACTTTCTCGGTCCGAATCTCTCTCGCTGCTGGTGTAAACAATGGAGAAATGTGAGGAGCCTTTCAACCTGTGACGTCACGCTACTTCCGCTACAGGCAAGGCTTTTTTATCAGAGACCAAAAGTTGCGACCTTTATCGTCGATGTTCTCTACTAAATCCTTTCAGCAAAAATATGGCAATATCGCGAAATGATCAAGTATGACACATAGAATGGATCTGCTATCCCCGTTTAAATAAGAACATGTCATTTCAGTAGGCCTTTAAATAGGAATAACAGACCAAATAAATGTTACACAGAGCACGTAACTTCCTGCCACTAAACCTGCAGAAAATACTTCTTCTCAGGTTTCTACATGTTTACATTGTGCACTATTTTCTTACACTTTATGAAGCATTTCTTACATATTGATGATTTGTAAGATCTTATTGTGAAGTCTTACACTTTATGAAGCATTTCTTACATATTGATGATTTGTAAGATCTTATTGTGAAGTCTTCAATGTGATTGTTGACATTGTTGGAGTGTTTCCATGTGTTGACATTTCCTTCCTGCCTTGATAGCTGAGGGAATATCATCACAGGAAGTTACATTTACAATGAAAATATAAACATTTCATATTTTTTTCTCCTGGTTACTGATTTCCATTGGTCATAAAAAAAAAGCAATTATTATGGATTATCAGCCATATGGCCCAGCCCTACATTCATTAAAAAATATAAAGTACTTTATTATTTATGCTTAATTAATTTTTTAGGGTTTTCATATAAAATGATCTGGGCCTTGAGTTTGACTCCTGTCATTTACAGCAGTGGTTCTCAACCTTTTTTCAGTGATGTACCCCCTGTGAACATGTGTTTAATTCAAGTACCCCCTAATCAGAGCTAAGCATTTTTGGTTGATAAAGAAGTCAAATACAGCACTATGTCATCACTTTCTGATTTATTAAATTGTATAATAGTGCAAAATATTGCTCATTTGTTGTGGTCTTTCTTGAACTATTTGGAAAAAAAAGATATAAAAATAACTAAAAACTTGTTGAAAAATAAACAAGTGATTCAATTATAAATAAAGATTTCTACACATAGAAGTAATCATCAACTTAAAGTGCCCTCTTTGGGGATTGTAATAGAGATCCATCTGGATTGTAATAGAGATCCATCTGGATTGTAATAGAGATCCATCTGGATTCATGAACTTCATTCTAAACATTTCTTCACAAAAAAAGAAATGTTTAACATCAATATTTATGGAACATGTCCACAACAAATCTAGCTGTCAACACTGAATATTGCATTGTTGCATTTCTTTTCACACTTCTTTTTGACAAGACATTTAAAAAAAATCTCACGTACCCCTTGGCATACCTTCAAGTACCCCCAGGGGTACGCATACCCCCATTTGAGAACCACTGATTTAGAGGTCTAAACGCTAGTTATTCTTCCAGTTTGTCCTTCAGGACTTTGGCCAGCATGCTTATTTTCACCACAAATGTATTTGACCTTGAAGCACCCGAGGTGGAGATCATCCAGGCCGAGGTCAAAGAGCAATGTGTGTTGGCGGCCAAGGAAGACCCTCCCGCTGCTGTTGTCGTCGCTGATGTTGCCCCTCCCCCAGAGCCCGCCTCCTCCTCCCCAGGACCTGATGATAACTCCCTGAAGAACCACGAGCCTCACCTGGGACCCAAGCCCCGCTCGCACAACAGGGTGCTCAACCCTCCCGGAGGAAAGTCCAGTGTGGTCTTCTACTGATCCACACAAAACCACCACCCCCCCTCCCCCTGTGTATCTTCTCTCATTCCAGCCCCTCCCCCACTCTTCTCACGGTTGTCTCCAATGTAGCTGAAAAGATCAGGAGGTCTTGTTCTTGAAGGCAAATCCAACTGAAACTGCAGAATACAATCACGGGTCAGCAATGGCCCCCAAAAGGACTGGAGCCCTCAAACTCCACCAGACCATCACTAAGAGCTCCTCGTCTATCAAAAGCTGTTTCAGGGAAGAAACTACCAAAAGTTGACATTGCCTTCAAGACTCCAATGTTCCGGCTTTCCCTAAAAATTGGGTGTTTTTTTCTGCCTGGCCCTCATTGCGTGCCCTCTTCCTTCTTTTCTTCCGCCCGTCTGTTTATGTTTTAAATTAAAACAGTTGGAGACAGGGAACCCTGGACAAGCTTGTGGCCCACCAGGTGAGCTATTTAGGTCTCCACCCACTTCACATTCAAGGTGTTCTGCCCACGTGCCTGGCAGCAATAAAATGTTTTTGCAGCCTTCTTCACCCTCATTCTGTGAAAAGTTACCTTCTGGCACATTTTACAAATCTTTTGTTTCTGCGCTTATGATCATTTGTGGATTTTCCCTCGCACACACATTTTAAAATGTTTTTGTGGAAATAGAAATATGCACTAACTTTCATGACAAAAAGGGCATAAAACAAAAGTTACAATCAACAGATCTGAAGTTGGTCCAGAGATTTAGGCGTTGAAAGTCAAAAAAAGTGACTTATTTCTTGGTTGACAGCCATCATGCAAATAGTTAAAAGAAACTGAAAAGGTGTGTTATTGTCAGAGGTGGGTAGAGTAGCCAGAAATTGTACTCAAGTAAGAATACTGTTACTTTAGAGATTTATTACTCAAGTAAAAGTAAGGAATAGTCACCCAAATATTTACTTGAGTAAAAGTAAAAAGTATGTTGTGAAAAAACTACTCAAGTACTGAGTAACTGATGAGTAACCTGTTCCTTTAATGACAACAACAAATAATGCACAAAAACATAAAAATAGCAATGAGCAAATTCAGAGTCAGGAATATCTCTTAAGCAACTAAAACAATAATATATATTAAATAATAATACATTAACATTAAAAAAAATGAAGGCAAATTGAGCCACAATAAAACAGCACCATAGGCTCAGTAGGCAGAGAGATTACAAAGGAAAATAACAAGTTAGCCTCTACGCAAACCATAAACTGATAGGTGTGGGCTGCACCTGGGAACACACTGATTGGTGTTTCTATGCAAGTGTGTGTGTGTGTGTGTGTGTGTGTGTGTGTCTGTCTTTGAGGCTGCAGTACGTTAATAAATGTCCCCACACAATGTACATTTGACAGTGATTCATAGCAGGGAAGCTAACATCAGCCTGTGGTGATGTTAGCCAAAATATCTACTAATGTTGCTTACCGCCATGTGCTTCCTCAAATTTGACGTTGAGTTCATGTAAGCTTAAGCTTGTTGTTTGCCGCTGAAACTTTATGTGTAGTTAATCATGTGACCGCCTGGCTCTGTTTGATTGGTGAAACGGAGTCAAACGTCACCAGTGACTGCATTTGATTGGTGAAACGCAGGCATGTGATAGATCCTACTTTGAAGGTCGGTCTGACAAAGCAAAACAAACAAAGCGTGCATTAACAGATGGATAAAAATCAGTAGCGAGTAGCGAGCTGAATGTAGATAAATTGAGCGGAGTAAAAGTAGCGTTTCTTCTCTATAAATATACTCAAGTAAAATTATGTTGCATTAAAACTACTCTTAGAAGTACAATTTATCCCAAAAGTTACTCAAGTAGTACCCACCTCTGGTTATTCATGCTATGGCGGCATCTTTTTTCCAGATGCTGTGGGTTGAACGTCTACATACACCATTTCCTTCTGTTTCGTGCCTTGAACCGGAAGCACAAGTGCCGTAGCATCTACTAGTGTTTCTACTAAAACAGAATATATTGTACAATATATATTGTATTTAGACAAGGCTGCATCAATCATTGAAATCAAATGTCTGCTTAATAGCAGCTACTTTTTTAACAACATACTATTGCAAAAAAACAACATTTCAAAGTGGAATAAAATAGCATACGGGTGAAAAAGTTGCCATTCGGGCAGTTTTCTTTCAAGCTGTCATTGCTCAAAACATGATCATGAATCAAAATCAATGTTATGAATTTTTGGTGTATTGGAGGCTCCAATGACTTGACATCAAATTTTAATTACACTTTGAAATATCTGTTGTTGAAAACATTGCACATTTTCTTTTTGCCATAAAAAACTTGAGTTTTCTATGACAAAAAAGCATAATACCAATAAAAAATGGTTAAAAACGTTTAATAAACAGATCTGAAGTGTATCTAGACCTCTAAGTGTTCTGTGGGAAAAAAAAAAGTGACTTATTTTAACACTTTTTTGAGTGAGGCCCTTTTGGATCCCTGAGAATTGAGTTGGATTTAAAAAAAAAACAAAAAAACGGTCATTGCTCAAAAAGTAATAAATCCAAATGTTTGTTTGGAATAATTGACTTATTGGCTGCTCCAGTCAGTGACATGTTGTCTTTGCCATCAAATACGTTTTTTTTATTTTTTAAAAAGGGCCAAAAATAAAAAGCTGTAATCAACTAATAGATCTGAAGCTGGTCCAGAGATTTAAGCATTGTAAGGAAAAACAACATATTTTTAACACTTTGTCATTGCTCGAAAAATAATAATGAATCAAAATCAATGTTATACATTGTTGACCTATTTAAAGCTCCAATGACTTCACATCAAATATTACACTTTGAAAATGTATTTTGGGAAAAATATTGCATATTTTGTTTTTGCCATTAAAAACAGGGTTTCTATAACAAAAACGGCATAAAATATATATTTTTAAAAACTACATTTTTATATCTACTGATATTTTCAATTGTTAAAGACATTCAAGCGTTGGAAAAAACCCATCATAAATGACTTATTGTTTTTACATTTTTATGACTGACACCCTTCCAGGTCCCCGAGGGCCAAACTTGAGAGGAACCGTGAAGGTCAAATGTATACATTTGGGAAATGAAAAGTATCCAAATGGCGGCCTGAGAGCATCGTTTTTTCAGTGTGTGGCCCTCACACTTTGATGGATTCTACTGCTATAGTGCTCATATTGCTGCTTTTATTGTGACAGTCCTGTATTGTAAACATGTAACTCTCTGACATGATAACATAGAAGACATGTTTCCATCACTGAATGATTTGAAAATGACTATTTGACGTTGATAAGAGGCCGCGTGTAGTTGATAATAATGCATGGTCATTATGACGTCCATCACTCCCACATTGTAAGATAGTCTACTTCCGGTGTGTGCCTTTAAAGTGAAAGTGGTGACTAACAGGAAGAATTAGCACAAAGTGAAGAAGTGGCAGCTCCAGTAATCACAAACTGTCAAGAATAAGGAAGCCACAAAATATACCGCACTTGTAAGTTTTAATTAGGAAATATAAAGCCATGATTATGACATAAAAATCGAAATGATTAGATGAAAAGTCCCATGTCATTAAGAATGTCTTATCTTATAACTGTTATTTCATAATGATGAAGTGCTCTCTCATAATTAGGACTTACAATTGGGTTAGTGGCGGAAACGGACTTTCATCAAAACATGAAAGTTGCAATATTTGTTTGTTGCCACCAGGTTTTGTAAGAATACTTTTAGACGTCAGTTGCCTCAGGAGCAAATACGCAACAAACGGGAGGTTTTCACGCTTCCAAAATCCCCCAAACAAAAGTGTGTTTTAATTTGTAATCTTCATTCCATTTCCGGTGCGCTGCGCCAACTGGATGCAGGCGTCGTGACGTCACCCGCCGCCGCTCAGCTGGCCTGCGCGTCTACAGCCGAGAGAAGCAGCGCCATCCCCGCCTGGCCGCGCCCGGAAACTCTTGCTCATATCCGGCCTTTTATTCACGCTTTAACGCTTCCTTAGTGGCTCGGTGGTCCTGGTGGCTCGGTGGCTCGGTGGCTCGGTGGCTCGGTGGTCCTGGTGGCTCGGTGGCTCGGTGGCTCGGTGGCTCGGTCCAGCCCGCGATGGCCGCGCTCCATGGCGGCTGCTACTGAGAGGCAGGTGCGGCGCAGGCATGATGAGGGCCTAGGACCTAGGACTAGTCACAGCTGCTGAAGGAGGAGACGCCATTCTTACACCGTCATGGAGCTGCACATAGACCAGGGGCGCTACCAGGACCAGGACTAGGAGGTGGTCTACCAGGAGCAGGACTAGGGCTAGGAGGTGGTCTACCAGGAGCAGGACTAGGACTAGGAGGTGGTCTACCAGGAGCAGGACTAGGGCTAGGAGGTGGTCTACTAGGACTAGGAGGTGGTCTACCAGGAGCAGGACTAGGACTAGGAGGTGGTCTACCAGGAGCAGGACTAGGGCTAGGAGGTGGTCTACCAGGAGCAGGACTAGAACTAGGAGGCGGTTTACCAGGAGCAGGAGGTGGCCTACCAGGACAAGGAGGTGGTCTACCAGGACTAGGAGGTGACCTACCAGGAGCAGGAGGTGACCTAGCAGGACTAGGAGGTGGTCTAGCAGGACTAGGAGGTGGTGTACCTGCAGGACTAGGAGGTGTAGAAGAGGATGATGGATCTGCAGATGGAGGAGGTGGTGTACCAGGACGACTACGGCTCCGGCAGCGTGATGTCGGAGCGGGTGTCGGGCCTGGCCAGCAGCATCTACCGGGAGTTTGAGAGGTTGATCCGCAGCTACGACGAGGAGGTGGTGAAGGAGCTGATGCCGCTGGTGGTCAACGTGCTGGAGAACCTGGACGCCGTGCTGACGGAGAACCAGGAGCACGAGGTGGAGCTGGAGCTGCTGAAGGAGGACAACGAGCAGCTCATCACGCAGTACGAGAGGGAGAAGGCGCTGCGCAAGCAGGCGGAGGAGGTGAGTCACCATCACTACACCCACTTGCTTCTCCACCTGCTTCTTTTCCACCTGCTGCTTCTCCACCTGCTTCTTGTTCTCCACCTGCTTCTCCACCTGCTGCTTCTTCACCTGCTTCTTCTCCTGCTTCTCCACCTGCTTCTTTACCTGCTTATTCTCCACCTGCTTCTCCACCTGCTTCTTCACCTGCTTCTTCTCCTGCTTCTTTACCTGCTTCTCCACCTGCTTCTTTACCTGCTTCTTCTCCACCTACTGCTTCTCCACCTGCTTCTTTACCTGCTTCTTCTCCACCTGCTGCTTCTCCACCTGCTTCTTTTCCACCTGCTGTTTCTCCACCTGCTTCTTGTTCTCCACCTGCTTCTCCACCTGCTGCTTCTTCACCTGCTTCTTCTCCTGCTTCTCCACCTGCTTCTTTACCTGCTTATTCTCCACCTGCTTCTCCACCTGCTTCTTCACCTGCTTCTTCTCCTGCTTCTCCACCTGCTTCTTTACCTGCTTCTTCTCCACCTACTGCTTCTCCACCTGCTTCTTGTTCTCCACCTGCTTCTTGTTCTCCACCTGCTTCTTGTTCTCCACCTGCTTCTCCACCTGCTTCTTTTCCACCCGCTTCTTCTCCACTTGCTTCTTCTCCATTTGCTTCTTGTTCTCCACCTGCTTCTTCTCCACCTGCTTCTCCACCCGCTTCTTCTCCACTTGCTTCTTCTCCATTTGCTTCTTGTTCTCCACCTGCTTCTTTTCCACCCGCTTCTTCTCCACCCGCTTCTTCTCCACCTGCTTCTTCTCCACCTGCTTCTCCACCTGCTTCTTCTCCACCCGCTTCTTCTCCACTTGCTTCTTCTCCATTTGCTTCTTGTTCTCCACCTGCTTCTTTTCCACCTGCTTCTTCTCCACCCGCTTCTCCAGGTGTGTTCCATGTGCTGGGTGAGGTAAGAACTACTGCTGTCCTGCTCAATAGAAACAGGAGCGCAGCACCAAACTACATAGTCACTTAGGTAGATGTTTAGTCACTTAGTCTACCTAAGTGACTAAACATCTGCCTAAGTGACTAAACATCTACCTAAGTGACTAAACATCTGCCTAAGTGACTAAACATGTATTTAAAGGCCTACTGAAAGCCACTACTAGCGACCACGCAGTCTGATAGTTTATATATCAATGATGACATCTTAACATTGCAACACATGCCAATACGGCCGGGTTAACTTATAAAGTGACATTTTACATTTCCCGCTAAACTTCCACTTGAAAAGGTCTATGTGTGATGACGTATGTATGATGACGTATGTATGATGACGTATGTATGATGACGTATGTATGATGACGTATGTGTGATGACGTATGCATGATGACGTATGTATGATGACGTATGTATGATGACGTATGTATGATGACGTATGTATGATGACGTATGTGTGATGACGTATGCATGATGACGTATGTATGATGACGTATGTATGATGACGTATGTATGATGACGTATGTATGATGACGTATGTATGATGGCGTATGTACGATGACGTATGTATGATGACGTATGTATGATGACGTATGTATGATGACGTACGTATGATGACGTACGTATGATGACGTATGTATGATGACGTATGTATGATGACGTATGTACGATGACGTACGTATGATGACGTATGTATGATGACGTATGTATGATGACGTATGTATGATGACGTACGTATGATGACGTACGTATGATGACGTACGTATGATGACGTACGTGTGATGACGTACGTGTGATGACGTACGTATGATGACGTATGTATGATGACGTATGTATGATGACGTATGTATGATGGCGTATGTATGACGACGTATGTATGATGACGTATGTATGATGACGTACGTATGATGACGTATGTATGATGACGTATGTATGATGACGTACGGATGATGACGTACATATGATGACGTACGTGTGATGACGTACGTGTGATGACGTACGTATGATGACGTATGTACGATGACGTATGTATGATGACGTATGTATGATGACGTATGTATGATGGCGTATGTATGACGACGTATGTATGATGACGTATGTATGATGACGTACGTATGATGACGTACGTATGATGACGTATGTATGATGACGTACGGATGATGACGTACATATGATGACGTACGTATGATGACGTACGTGTGATGCCGTACGTATGATGACGTATGTATGATGGCGTATGTATGACGACGTACGTATGATGACGTATGTATGATGACGTACGTATGATGACGTACGTATGATGACGTACGTGTGATGACGTACGTGTGATGACGTACGTATGATGACGTATGTATGATGACGTATGTATGATGACGTATGTATGATGGCGTATGTATGACGACGTATGTATGATGACGTATGTATGATGACGTACGTATGATGACGTATGTATGATGACGTATGTATGATGACGTACGGATGATGACGTACATATGATGACGTACGTATGATGACGTACGTGTGATGACGTACGTGTGATGACGTACGTATGATGACGTATGTACGATGACGTATGTATGATGACGTATGTATGATGACGTATGTATGATGGCGTATGTATGACGACGTATGTATGATGACGTATGTATGATGACGTACGTATGATGACGTATGTATGATGACGTATGTATGATGACGTACGGATGATGACGTACATATGATGACGTACGTATGATGACGTACGTATGATGACGTACGTGTGATGACGTACGTGTGATGACGTATGTATGATGACGTATGTATGATGACGTATGTATGATGACGTATGTATGATGACGTATGTATGATGACGTATGTATGATGACGTACGTGTGATGACGTACGTGTGATGACGTATGTATGATGACGTATGTATGATGACGTATGTATGATGACGTATGTATGATGACGTATGTATGATGGCGTATGTACGATGACGTATGTATGATGACGTATGTATGATGACGTATGTATGATGACGTATGCATGATGACGTATGTATGATGACGTATGTATGATGACGTACGTATGATGACGTACGTGTGATGACGTACGTGTGATGACGTACGTGTGATGACGTACGTGTGATGACGTACGTATGATGACGTACGTATGATGACGTATGTATGATGACGTATGTATGATGACGTATGTACGATGACGTACGTATGATGACGTATGTATGATGACGTATGTATGATGACGTATGTATGATGACGTACGTATGATGACGTACGTATGATGACGTACGTATGATGACGTACGTGTGATGACGTACGTGTGATGACGTACGTATGATGACGTATGTATGATGACGTATGTATGATGACGTATGTATGATGACGTATGTATGATGGCGTATGTATGACGACGTATGTATGACGACGTATGTATGATGACGTACGTATGATGACGTATGTATGATGACGTATGTATGATGACGTACGGATGATGACGTACATATGATGACGTACGTATGATGACGTACGTATGATGACGTACGTGTGATGACGTACGTGTGATGACGTATGTATGATGACGTATGTATGATGACGTATGTATGATGACGTATGTATGATGACGTATGTATGATGACGTATGTATGATGACGTACGTGTGATGACGTACGTGTGATGACGTATGTATGATGACGTATGTATGATGACGTATGTATGATGACGTATGTATGATGACGTATGTATGATGACGTATGTATGATGACGTATGTATGATGGCGTATGTATGACGACGTATGTATGATGACGTATGTATGATGACGTACGTATGATGACGTATGTATGATGACGTACGTATGATGACGTTTGTATGATGACGTACGTGTGATGCCGTACGTATGATGACGTACGTATGATGACGTATGTATGATGACGTACGTATGATGACGTACGTATGATGACGTACGTATGATGTCGTATGTATGATGACCTATGTATGATGACGTACGTATGATGACGTACGTATGATGACGTATGTATGATGACGTATGTATGATGACGTACGTATGATGACGTACGTATGATGACGTACGTATGATGTCGTATGTATGATGACGTATGTATGATGACGTATGTATGATGACGTATGTATGATGGCGTATGTACGATGACGTATGTATGATGACGTATGTATGATGACGTACGTATGATGACGTACGTATGATGACGTACGTATGATGACGTATGTATGATGACGTATGTATGATGACGTATGTACGATGACGTACGTATGATGACGTATGTACGATGACGTATGTATGATGACGTATGTATGATGACGTACGTATGATGACGTACGTATGATGACGTACGTGTGATGACGTACGTGTGATGACGTACGTACGATGACGTACGTATGATGACGTATGTATGATGACGTATGTATGATGGCGTATGTATGACGACGTACGTATGATGACGTACGTATGATGACGTACGTGTGATGACGTACGTGTGATGACGTACGTGTGATGACGTATGTATGATGACGTATGTATGATGACGTATGTATGATGACGTATGTATGATGACGTATGTATGATGACGTATGTATGATGGCGTATGTACGATGACGTATGTATGATGACGTATGTATGATGACGTATGTATGATGACGTATGCATGATGACGTATGTATGATGACGTATGTATGATGACGTATGTATGATGGCGTATGTACGATGACGTATGTATGATGACGTATGTATGATGACGTATGTATAATGACGTACGTATGATGACGTACGTATGATGACGTACGTATGATGACGTATGTATGATGACGTATGTACGATGACGTACGTATGATGACGTATGTATGATGACGTATGTATGATGACGTACGTATGATGACGTACGTATGATGACGTACGTATGATGACGTACGTGTGATGACGTACGTGTGATGACGTACGTATGATGACGTACGTATGATGACGTATGTATGATGACGTATGTATGATGGCGTATGTATGACGACGTACGTATGATGACGTATGTATGATGACGTACGTATGATGACGTATGTATGATGACGTATGTATGATGACGTACGGATGATGACGTACATATGATGACGTACGTATGATGACGTACGTATGATGACGTACGTGTGATGACGTACGTGTGATGACGTATGTATGATGACGTGTGTATGATGACGTATGTATGATGACGTATGTATGATGACGTATGTATGATGACGTATGTATGATGACGTATGTATGATGACGTACGTGTGATGACGTACGTGTGATGACGTATGTGTGATGACGTATGTATGATGACGTATGTATGATGACGTATGTATGATGACGTATGTATGATGACGTATGTATGATGACGTATGTATGATGGCGTATGTATGACGACGTATGTATGATGACGTATGTATGATGACGTACGTATGATGACGTATGTATGATGACGTACGTATGATGACGTTTGTATGATGACGTACGTGTGATGACGTACGTATGATGACGTACGTATGATGACGTATGTATGATGACGTACGTATGATGACGTACGTATGATGACGTACGTATGATGTCGTATGTATGATGACGTATGTATGATGGCGTATGTACGATGACGTATGTATGATGACGTATGTATGATGACGTATGTATGATGACGTACGTATGATGACGTACGTATGATGACGTATGTATGATGACGTATGTATGATGACGTATGTACGATGACGTACGTATGATGACGTATGTATGATGACGTATGTATGATGACGTATGTATGATGACGTACGTATGATGACGTACGTATGATGACGTACGTATGATGACGTACGTGTGATGACGTACGTGTGATGACGTACGTATGATGACGTATGTATGATGACGTATGTATGATGACGTATGTATGATGGCGTATGTATGACGACGTATGTATGATGACGTATGTATGATGACGTACGTATGATGACGTATGTATGATGACGTATGTATGATGACGTACGGATGAAGACGTACATATGATGACGTACGTATGATGACGTACGTATGATGACGTACGTGTGATGACGTACGTGTGATGACGTATGTATGATGACGTATGTATGATGACGTATGTATGATGACGTATGTATGATGACGTATGTATGATGACGTACGTGTGATGACGTACGTGTGATGACGTATGTGTGATGACGTATGTATGATGACGTATGTATGATGACGTATGTATGATGACGTACGTGTGATGACGTACGTGTGATGACGTATGTATGATGACGTACGTATGATGACGTACGTGTGATGACGTATGTATGATGACGTATGTATGATGACGTATGTATGATGACGTATGTATGATGACGTATGTATGATGACGTATGTATGATGACGTATGTATGATGGCGTATGTATGACGACGTATGTATGATGACGTATGTATGATGACGTACGTATGATGACGTATGTATGATGACGTACGTATGATGACGTTTGTATGATGACGTACGTGTGATGACGTACGTATGATGACGTATGTATGATGACGTATGTATGATGACGTACGTATGATGACGTACGTATGATGACGTACGTATGATGTCGTATGTATGATGACCTATGTATGATGACGTACGTATGATGACGTACGTATGATGACGTATGTATGATGACGTATGTATGATGACGTACGTATGATGACGTACGTATGATGACGTACGTATGATGTCGTATGTATGATGACGTACGTGTGATGACGTACGTATGATGACGTACGTATGATGACGTACGTATGATGACGTATGTATGATGACGTATGTATGATGACGTATGTATGATGACGTACGTATGATGACGTACGTATGATGTCGTATGTATGATGACGTATGTATGATGACGTACGTATGATGACGTACGTATGATGACGTATGTATGATGACGTATGTATGATGACGTACGTATGATGACGTACGTATGATGACGTACGTATGATGTCGTATGTATGATGACGTACGTGTGATGACGTATGTATGATGACGTACGTATGATGACGTACGTATGATGACGTACGTATGATGTCGTATGTATGATGACGTATGTATGATGACGTACGTATGATGACGTACGTATGATGACGTATGTATGATGACGTATGTATGATGACGTATGTATGATGACGTACGTATGATGACGTATGTATGATGACGTATGTATGATGACGTATGTATGATGACGTACGTATGATGACGTATGTATGATGACGTATGTATGATGACGTATGTATGATGACGTATGTATGATGACGTATGTATGATGACGTATGTATGATGACGTATGTATGATGACGTATGTATGATGACGTATGTATGATGACGTATGTATGATGACGTATGTATGATGACGTATGTATGATGACGTATGCGCGTGACGTCAATGGTTGAAGTGGAAGTATTGGGACACATTGTATCCAATACAAAAAGCTCTGTTTTCATCTCATAATTCCACAGTATTGTGGACATCTGTGTTGGTGAATCTTTTGCAATTTGTTTAATGAACAATGAAGACTGCAAAGAAGAAAGCTGTAGGTGGGATCGGTGTATTAGCGGCTGGCTGCAGCAACACAACCAGGAGGACTTTGACTTGGATAGCAGACGCGCTATCCGACGCTAGCCGCCGACCGCATGGATGATCGGGTGAAGTCCTTCGTCGCTCCGTCGATCGCTGGAACGCAGGTGAGCACGGGTGTTGATGAGCAGATGAGGGCTGGCTGGCGTAGGTGGATAGCTAATGTTTTTAGCATAGCTCTGTGAGGTCCCGTTGCTAAGTTAGCTTCAATGGCGTCGTTAGCAACAGCATTGTTAAGCTTCACCAGGCGGTACAGCATTAACCGTGTAGTTACATGTCCATGGTTTAATGGATTAGATTTATATAGCGCTTTTCTAGACACTCAAAGCGCTTCACAGAGAAGTGAGAACCCATCATTCATTTTTACAACTCATTCATTCATCATTCATTCTCCGGTGTGAGCGGCACCGGGGTTTAATAGTATTGTTGATCTTCTGTCTATCCTTCCAGTCAGGGGTTTATTTCTTTTGTTTCTATCTGCAGTTAAGCACGATGCTATCACGTTAGCTCAGTAGCTAAAGTGCTTCGCCGATGTATTGTCGTGGAGATAAAAGTCACTGTGAATGTCCATTTGGCGTTCTGGACTCTCATTTCCAAGAGGATATAGTATCCCAGGTGGTTTCAAATACAAATCCGTGATCCACAATAGAAAAAGGAGAGAGTGTGGAATCCAATGAGCCAGCTTGTACCTAAGTTACGGTCAGAGCGAAAAAAGATACGTCCTGCACTGCACTCTAGTCCTTCACTCTCACGTTCCTCATCCACAAATCTTTCATCCTGGCTCAAATTAATGGGGTAATCGTCACTTTCTCGGTCCGAATCTCTCTCGCTGCTGGTGTAAACAATGTGCAGATGTGAGGAGCCTTTCAACCTGTGACGTCACAACAGCCATACAGGTCACACTGAGGGTGACCTGTATGACCCCTCCGTGCGTCTGTTGAGGTGGGCGGGGTTTGGTGGTAGTGGGGGGGGGGTGTATAATGTAGCCCGGAAGAGTTAGGGATGCATGGGATTCTGGGTATTTGTTCTGTTGTGTTTATGTTGTGTTATGGTGTGGATGTTCTCCAGAAATGTGTTTGTCATTCTTGTTTGGTGTGGGTTCACAGTGTGGCGCATATTAGTAACAGTGTTAAAGTTGTTTATACGGTCACCCTCAGTGTGACCTGTATGGCTGTTGACCAAGTATGCCTTGCAGTCACTCATGTGTGTCTGCAGAAGCCTCATACAACATGTGGCTGGGCTGGCACGCTGTATGTACATGTTGTAGAGGGCGCTAAAGGCGGTGCCATCACAGCACGCTGTATGTACATGTTGTAGAGGGCGCTGAAGGCGGTGCCATCACAGCACGCTGTATGTACATGTTGTAGAGGGCGCTGAAGGCGGTGCCATCACAGCACGCTGTATGTACATGTTGTAGAGGGCGCTGAAGGCGGTGCCATCACAGCACGCTGTATGTACATGTTGTAGAGGGCGCTGAAGGCGGTGCCATCACAGCACGCTGTATGTACATGTTGTAGAGGGCGCTGAAGGCGGTGCCATCACAGCACGCTGTATGTACATGTTGTAGAGGGCGCTGAAGGCGGTGCCATCACAGCACGCTGTATGTACATGTTGTAGAGGGCGCTGAAGGCGGTGCCATCACAGCACGCTGTATGTACATGTTGTAGAGGGCGCTGAAGGCGGTGCCATCACGGCACGCTGTATGTACATGTTGTAGAGGGCGCTGAAGGCGGTGCCATCACGGCACGCTGTATGTACATGTTGTAGAGGGCGCTGAAGGCGGTGCCATCACGGCACGCTGTATGTACATGTTGTAGAGGGCGCTGAAGGCGGTGCCATCACGGCACGCTGTATGTACATGTTGTAGAGGGCGCTGAAGGCGGTGCCATCACGGCACGCTGTATGTACATGTTGTAGAGGGCGCTGAAGGCGGTGCCATCACGGCACGCTGTATGTACATGTTGTAGAGGGCGCTGAAGGCGGTGCCATCACGGCACGCTGTATGTACATGTTGTAGAGGGCACTGAAGGCGGTGCCATCACGGCACGCTGTATGTACATGTTGTAGAGGGCGCTGAAGGCGGTGCCATCACGGCACGGTCATGTAGAGCTACCATGTTGTAGAGGGCGCTGAAGGCGGTGCCATCACGGCACGCTGTATGTACATGTTGTAGAGGGCGCTGAAGGCGGTGCCATCACGGCACGCTGTGATGTACATGTTGTAGAGGGCGCTGAAGGCGGTGCCATCACGGCACGCTGTATGTACATGTTGTAGAGGGCGCTGAAGGCGGTGCCATCACGGCACGCTGTATGTACATGTTGTAGAGGGCGCTGAAGGCGGTGCCATCACGGCACGCTGTATGTACATGTTGTAGAGGGCGCTGAAGGCGGTGCCATCACGGCACGCTGTATGTACATGTTGTAGAGGGCGACTGAAGGCGGTGCCATCACGGCACGCTGTATGTACATGTTGTAGAGGGCGCTGAAGGCGGTGCCATCACGGCACGCTGTATGTACATGTTGTAGAGGGCGCTGAAGGCGGTGCCATCACGGCACGCTGTATGTACATGTTGTAGAGGGCGCTGAAGGCGGTGCCATCACGGCACGCTGTATGTACATGTTGTAGAGGGCGCTGAAGGCGGTGCCATCACGGCACGCTGTATGTACATGTTGTAGAGGGCGCTGAAGGCGGTGCCATCACGGCACGCTGTATGTACATGTTGTAGAGGGCGCTGAAGGCGGTGCCATCACGGCACGCTGTATGTACATGTTGTACGAGGGCGCTGAAGGCGGTGCCATCACGGCACGCTGTATGTACATGTTGTAGAGGGCGCTGAAGGCGGTGCCATCACGGCACGCTGTATGTACATGTTGTAGAGGGCGCTGAAGGCGGTGCCATCACGGCACGCTGTATGTACATGTGATGAGCGAGCGCTGAAGGCGGTGCCATCACGCACGCTGTCTGTACATGTTGTAGAGGGCGCTGAAGGCGGTGCCATCACGGCACGCTGTATGTACATGTTGTAGAGGGCACTGAAGGCGGTGCCATCACGGCACGCTGTATGTACATGTTGTAGAGGGCGCTGAAGGCGGTGCCATCACCGGCACGCCTGTATGTACATGTTGTAGAGGGCGCTGAAGGCGGTGCCATCACGGCACGCTGTATGTACATGTTGTAGAGGGCGCTGAAGGCGGTGCCATCACGGCACGCTGTATGTACATGTTGTAGAGGGCGCTGAAGGCGGTGCCATCACGGCACGCTGTATGTACATGTTGTAGAGGGCGCTGAAGGCGGTGCCATCACGGCACGCTGTATGTACATGTTGTAGAGGGCGCTGAAGGCGGGTGCCATCACGGCACGCTGTATGTACATGTTGTAGAGGGCGCTGAAGGCGGTGCCATCACGGCACGCTGTATGTACATGTTGTAGAGGGCGCTGAAGGCGGTGCCATCACGGCACGCTGTATGTACATGTTGTAGAGGGCGCTGAAGGCGGTGCCATCACGGCACGCTGTATGTACATGTTGTAGAGGGCGCTGAAGGCGGTGCCATCACGGCACGCTGTATGTACATGTTGTAGAGGGCGCTGAAGGCGGTGCCATCACGGCACGCTGTATGTACATGTTGTAGAGGGCGCTGAAGGCGGTGCCATCACGGCACGCTGTATGTACATGTTGTAGAGGGCGCTGAAGGCGGTGCCATCACGGCACGCTGTATGTACATGTTGTAGAGGGCGCTGAAGGCGGTGCCATCACGGCACGCTGTATGTACATGTTGTAGAGGGCGCTGAAGGCGGTGCCATCACTGCACGCTGTATGTACATGTTGTAGAGGGCGCTGAAGGCGGTGCCATCACGGCACGCTGTATGTACATGTTGTAGAGGGCGCTGAAGGCGGTGCCATCACGGCACGCTGTATGTACATGTTGTAGAGGGCGCTGAAGGCGGTGCCATCACGGCACGCTGTATGTACATGTTGTAGAGGGCGCTGAAGGCGGTGCCATCACGGCACGCTGTATGTACATGTTGTAGAGGGCACTGAAGGCGGTGCCATCACGGCACGCTGTATGTACATGTTGTAGAGGGCGCTGAAGGCGGTGCCATCACGGCACGCTGTATGTACATGTTGTAGAGGGCGCTGAAGGCGGTGCCATCACGGCACGCTGTATGTACATGTTGTAGAGGGCGCTGAAGGCGGTGCCATCACGGCACGCTGTATGTACATGTTGTAGAGGGCGCTGAAGGCGGTGCCATCACGGCACGCTGTATGTACATGTTGTAGAGGGCGCTGAAGGCGGTGCCATCACGGCACGCTGTATGTACATGTTGTAGAGGGCGCTGAAGGCGGTGCCATCACGGCACGCTGTATGTACATGTTGTAGAGGGCGCTGAAGGCGGTGCCATCACGGCACGCTGTATGTACATGTTGTAGAGGGCGCTGAAGGCGGTGCCATCACGGCACGCTGTATGTACATGTTGTAGAGGGCGCTGAAGGCGGTGCCATCACGGCACGCTGTATGTACATGTTGTAGAGGGCGCTGAAGGCGGTGCCATCACGGCACGCTGTATGTACATGTTGTAGAGGGCGCTGAAGGCGGTGCCATCACGGCACGCTGTATGTACATGTTGTAGAGGGCGCTGAAGGCGGTGCCATCACGGCACGCTGTATGTACATGTTGTAGAGGGCGCTGAAGGCGGTGCCATCACGGCACGCTGTATGTACATGTTGTAGAGGGCGCCTGAAGGCGGTGCCATCACGGCACGCTGTATGTACATGTTGTAGAGGGCGCTGAAGGCGGTGCCATCACGGCACGCTGTATGTACATGTTGTAGAGGGCACTGAAGGCGGTGCCATCACGGCACGCTGTATGTACATGTTGTAGAGGGCGCTGAAGGCGGTGCCATCACGGCACGCTGTATGTACATGTTGTAGAGGGCGCTGAAGGCGGTGCCATCACGGCACGCTGTATGTACATGTTGTAGAGGGCGCTGAAGGCGGTGCCATCACGGCACGCTGTATGTACATGTTGTAGAGGGCGCTGAAGGCGGTGCCATCACGGCACGCTGTATGTACATGTTGTAGAGGGCGCTGAAGGCGGTGCCATCACGGCACGCTGTATGTACATGTTGTAGAGGGCGCTGAAGGCGGTGCCATCACGGCACGCTGTATGTACATGTTGTAGAGGGCACTGAAGGCGGTGCCATCACGGCACGCTGTATGTACATGTTGTAGAGGGCGCTGAAGGCGGTGCCATCACGGCACGCTGTATGTACATGTTGTAGAGGGCACTGAAGGCGGTGCCATCACGGCACGCTGTATGTACATGTTGTAGAGGGCGCTGAAGGCGGTGCCATCACGGCACGCTGTATGTACATGTTGTAGAGGGCGCTGAAGGCGGTGCCATCACGGCACGCTGTATGTACATGTTGTAGAGGGCGCTGAAGGCGGTGCCATCACGGCACGCTGTATGTACATGTTGTAGAGGGCGCTGAAGGCGGTGCCATCACGGCACGCTGTATGTACATGTTGTAGAGGGCACTGAAGGCGGTGCCATCACGGCACGCTGTATGTACATGTTGTAGAGGGCGCTGAAGGCGGTGCCATCACGGCACGCTGTATGTACATGTTGTAGGGCGCTGAAGGCGGTGCCATCACGGCACGCTGTATGTACATGTTGTAGAGGGCGCTGAAGGCGGTGCCATCACGGCACGCTGTATGTACATGTTGTAGAGGGCGCTGAAGGCGGTGCCATCACGGCACGCTGTATGTACATGTTGTAGAGGGCGCTGAAGGCGGTGCCATCACGGCACGCTGTATGTACATGTTGTAGAGGGCGCTGAAGGCGGTGCCATCACGGCACGCTGTATGTACATGTTGTAGAGGGCGCTGAAGGCGGTGCCATCACGGCACGCTGTATGTACATGTTGTAGAGGGCGCTGAAGGCGGTGCCATCACGGCACGCTGTATGTACATGTTGTAGAGGGCGCTGAAGGCGGTGCCATCACGGCACGCTGTATGTACATGTTGTAGAGGGCGCCTGAAGCGGTGCCATCACGGCACGCTGTATGTACATGTTGTAGAGGGCGCTGAAGGCGGTGCCATCACGGCACGCTGTATGTACATGTTGTAGAGGGCGCTGAAGGCGGTGCCATCACGGCACGCTGTATGTACATGTTGTAGAGGGCGCTGAAGGCGGTGCCATCACGGCACGCTGTATGTACATGTTGTAGAGGGCGCTGAAGGCGGTGCCATCACGGCACGCTGTATGTACATGTTGTAGAGGGCGCTGAAGGCGGTGCCATCACGGCACGCTGTATGTACATGTTGTAGAGGGCGCTGAAGGCGGTGCCATCACGGCACGCTGTATGTACATGTTGTAGAGGGCGCTGAAGGCGGTGCCATCACGGCACGCTGTATGTACATGTTGTAGAGGGCGCTGAAGGCGGTGCCATCACGGCACGCTGTATGTACATGTTGTAGAGGGCGCTGAAGGCGGTGCCATCACGGCACGCTGTATGTACATGTTGTAGAGGGGCGCTGAAGGGCGGTGCCATCACGGCACGCTGTATGTACATGTTGTAGAGGGCGCTGAAGGCGGTGCCATCACGGCACGCTGTATGTACATGTTGTAGAGGGGCCTGAAGGCGGTGCCATCACGGCACGCTGTATGTACATGTTGTAGAGGGCGCTGAAGGCGGTGCCATCACGGCACGCTGTATGTACATGTTGTAGAGGGCGCTGAAGGCGGTGCCATCACGGCACGCTGTATGTACATGTTGTAGAGGGCGCTGAAGGCGGTGCCATCAC
>NC_084755.1:42302925-42322018 GCF_033978785.1 Entelurus aequoreus | reverse complement strand
ATAATGGGGTATTGTGTTTAGAATGTTGAGGGTAAATAAGGGTGTGACAGAAGAACACGTGGAAGGAGCTGCTATCACACAAAATGGCCACAGCTGTCAATCAGGGCTGTCTCTGCAGACGTTCACAAAAGAGATACGTCTGAGAAGGAAAAGAGTTGAAAAAAGACAATATGGTTGATTTATTCCCGTTGAAGCAGTGAGTGAAATCATATGCTTGACAAAATACTACCATCCACCACCGAGCAGTATCGGACCATTTTTGAAGAAAAAGTGCATAATGGCCATTGCTGACAAATGCAGCGTCTCCATACACAGTGTGGAGCCGCTCCATTACAGCACTTCTTATGTATCAAGTATTATTATCACTGGAGCACACATGCAGATAGCATTAACAAGGCTTTGATCCACGGTCGGGAAGCTTTGCAAGTTGATATTTCATTTGTCTCATTTTGCAAGTAAAAATCTTTATTGACATGTTCTTCCCATTTTCAATTTGTTGACTATAAACACAAAACTATTTGTTGACTATAAACACTTTACAATTTGTTGACTATAAACACAAAACTATTTGTTGGCTATAAACACTTTACAATTTGTTGACTATAAACACAAAACAATTTGTTGACTATAAACACAAAACTATTTGTTGACTATAAACACAAAACTATTTGTTGACTATAAACACAAAACAATTTGTTGACTATAAACACTTTACAATTTGTTGACTATAAACACAAAACTATTTGTTGACTATAAACACAAAACAATTTGTTGACTATAAACACAAAACAATTTGTTGACTATAAACACTTTACAATTTGTTGACTATAAACACAAAACAATTTGTTGACTATAAACACAAAACAATTTGTTGACTATAAACACAAAACAATTTGTTGACTATAAACACAAAACAATTTGTTGACTATAAACACAAAACAATTTGTTGACTATAAACACAAAACTATTTGTTGACTATAAACACGAAACTATTTGTTGACTAAAAACACAAAACTATTTGTTGACTATAAACACAAAACTATTTGTTGACTATAAACACAAAACTATTTGTTGACTATAAACACAAAACTATTTGTTGACTATAAACACTTTACAATTTGTTGACTATAAACACTTTACAATTTGTTGACTATAAACACAAAACTATTTTTTGACTATAAACACAAAACTATTTGTTGACTATAAACACTTTACAATTTGTTGACTATAAACACTTTACAATTTGTTGACTATAAACACAAAACTATTTGTTGACTATAAACACAAAACTATTTGTTGACTATAAACACTTTACAATTTGTTGACTATAAACACTTTACAATTTGTTGAATATAAACACTTTACAATTTGTTGACTATAAACACTTTACAATTTGTTGAATATAAACACTTTACAATTTGTTGAATATAAACACTTTACAATTTGTTGACTATAAACACTTTACAATTTGTTGACTATAAACACTTCACAATTTGTTGACTATAAACACTTTACAATTTGTTGAATATAAACACTTTACAATTTGTTGAATATAAACACTTTACAATTTGTTGACTATAAACACTTTACAATTTGTTGACTATAAACACTTTACAATTTGTTGACTATAAACACTTTACAATTTGTTGACTATAAACACTTTACAATTTGTTGACTATAAGCACTTTACAAAATGGTGATTCCAGACTTTGTTGTGTCAGAAATTCATAGAGTTTGAAGATGTGCTGGAAGCAGAGAAGAAGGAGCTTCAGGTCCAGCTGGACTTCCTGGAACTGCAAGGGAAACAACTGGAGCTGAAGTCCAGGAACTACGCGGACCAAAGTGAGCGGCCAAGTACTCAAGTAGTCATACCACCAACACATGGACACTCAAGTAGTCATACCACCTAGACTCAAGTAGTCATACCACCAACACATGGACACTCAAGTAGTCATACCACCTAGACTCAAGTAGTCATACCACCAACACATGGACACTCAAGTAGTCATACCACCTAGACTCAAGTAGTCATACCACCAACACATGGACACTCAAGTAGTCATACCACCTAGACTCAAGTAGTCATACCACCAACACATGGACACTCAAGTAGTCATACCACCTAGTCTCAAGTAGTCATACCACCAACACATGTGGACTCAAGTAGTCATACCACCTAGACTCAAGTAGTCATACCACCAACACATGGAGACTCAAGTAGTCATACCACTTAGACTCAAGTAGACATACCACCAACACATGGAGACTCAAGTAGTCATACCACCTAGACTCAAGTAGTCATACCACCTAGACTCAAGTAGTCATACCACCAACATATGGACACTCAAGTAGTCATCCCACCTAGACTCAAGTAGTCATACCACCAACACATGGAGACTCAAGTAGTCATACCACTTAGACTCAAGTAGACATACCACCAAC
Organism: Entelurus aequoreus; assembly: GCF_033978785.1. Lineage (NCBI taxonomy): Eukaryota > Metazoa > Chordata > Actinopteri > Syngnathiformes > Syngnathidae > Entelurus > Entelurus aequoreus. The sequence continues at coordinate 42,319,576 of NC_084755.1, read as the reverse complement.
ACATGGAGACTCAAGTAGTCATACCACCTAGACTCAAGTAGTCATACCACCTAGACTCAAGTAGTCATACCACCAACACATGTAGACTCAAGTAGTCATACCACCTAGACTCAAGTAGTCATACCACCAACACATGTAGACTCAAGTAGTCATACCACCTAGACTCAAGTAGTCATACCACCAACACATGGAGACTCAAGTAGTCATACCACCTAGACTCAAGTAGTCATACCACCTAGACTCAAGTAGTCATACCACCAACACATGGAGACTCAAGTAGTCATACCACTTAGACTCAAGTAGACATACCACCAACACATGGAGACTCAAGTAGCCATACCACCTAGACTCAAGTAGTCATACCACCTAGACTCAAGTAGTCATACCACCTAGACTCAAGTAGTCATACCACCAACATATGGACACTCAAGTAGTCATACCACCTAGACTCAAGTAGTCATACCACCAACACATGGAGACTCAAGTAGTCATACCACCTAGACTCAAGTAGTCATACCACCAACACATGGAGACTCAAGTAGTCATACCACCTAGACTCAAGTAGACATACCACCTAGACTCAAGTAGTCATACCACCAACACATGGAGACTCAAGTAGTCATACCACCTAGACTCAAGTAGACATACCACCTAGACTCAAGTAGTCATACCACCAACACATGGACACTCAAGTAGTCATACCACCTAGACTCAAATAGTCATACCACCAACACATGGACACTTAAGTAGTCATACCACCTAGACTCAAGTAGTCATACCACCAACACATGTAGACTCAAGTAGTCATACCACCAACACATGGAGACTCAAGTAGTCATACCACCTAGACTCAAGTAGACATACCACCTAGACTCAAGTAGTCATAGCACCAACACATGGAGACTCAAGTAGTCATACCACTTAGACTCAAGTAGACATACCACCAACACATGGAGACTCAAGTAGTCATACCACCTAGACTCAAGTAGTCATACCACCAACATATGGACACTCAAGTAGTCATACCACCTAGACTCAAGTAGTCATACCACCAACACATGGAGACTCAAGTAGTCATACCACCTAGACTCAAGTAGTCATACCACCAACACATGGAGACTCAAGTAGTCATACCACCTAGACTCAAGTAGACATACCACCTAGACTCAAGTAGTCATACCACCAACACATGGAGACTCAAGTAGTCATACCACCTAGACTCAAGTAGACATACCACCTAGACTCAAGTAGTCATACCACCAACACATGGACACTCAAGTAGTCATACCACCTAGACTCAAGTAGTCATACCACCAACACATGGACACTCAAGTAGTCATACCACCTAGACTCAAGTAGTCATACCACCAACACATGTAGACTCAAGTAGTCATACCACCTAGACTCAAGTAGTCATACCACCAACACATGTAGACTCAAGTAGTCATACCACCAACACATGGAGACTCAAGTAGTCATACCAAATAGACTCAAGTAGTCATACCACCAACACATGTAGACTCAAGTAGTCATACCACTTACACTCAAGTAGACATACCACCAACACATGTAGACTCAAGTAGTCATACCACCTAGACTCAAGTAGACATACCACCAACACATGTAGACTCAAGTAGTCATACCACCTAGACTCAAGTAGTCATACCACCAACACATGTAGACTCAAGTAGTCATACCACCAACACATGTAGACTCAAGTAGTCATACCACTTAGACTCAAGTAGACATACCACCAACACATGTAGACTCAAGTAGTCATACCACCTAGACTCAAGTAGTCATACCACCAACACATGTAGACTCAAGTAGTCATACCACTTAGACTCAAGTAGACATACCACCAACACATGTAGACTCAAGTAGTCATACCACCTAGACTCAAGTAGTCATACCACCAACACATGTAGACTCAAGTAGTCATACCACCAACACATGTAGACTCAAGTAGTCATACCACTTAGACTCAAGTAGACATACCACCAACACATGTAGACTCAAGTAGTCATACCACCTAGACTCAAGTAGTCATACCACCAACACATGTAGACTCAAGTAGTCATACCACTTAGACTCAAGTAGACATACCACCAACACATGTAGACTCAAGTAGTCATACCACCTAGACTCAAGTAGTCATACCACCAACACATGTAGACTCAAGTAGACATACCACCAACACATGTAGACTCAAGTAGTCATACCACTTAGACTCAAGTAGACATACCACCAACACATGTAGACTCAAGTAGTCATACCACCTAGACTCAAGTAGACATACCACCAACACATGTAGACTCAAGTAGTCATACCACCTAGACTCAAGTAGTCATACCACCTAGACTCAAGTAGTCATACCACCAACACATGTAGACTCAAGTAGTCATACCACCTAGACTCAAGTAGTCATACCACCTAGACTCAAGTAGTCATACCACCAACACATGTAGACTCAAGTAGTCATACCACTTAGACTCAAGTAGACATACCACCAACACATGTAGACTCAAGTAGTCATACCACCTAGACTCAAGTAGACATACCACCTAGACTCAAGTAGTCATACCACCAACACATGTAGACTCAAGTAGTCATACCACCTAGACTCAAGTAGTCATACCACCAACACATGTGTGCAGTTACACGCTTGGAGGAGCGGGAGTCGGACATGAAGAAGGAGTACAACGCTCTGCACCAGCGCCACACCGAGGTTAGTCCTCCTTAACTCCTTCACAGCACACCTTTAAGCTTGGCTAGCAAACGTGGCGCCCTGGGAGGGAGGGGCCTTCCACCTGGGAGGGAGGGGCCTTCCACCTGGGAGGGAGGGGCCTTCCACCTGGGAGGGAGGGGCCTTCCACTTGGGAGGGAGGGGCCTTCCACCTGAGAGGGAGGGGCCTTCCACCTGGGAGGGAGGGGCCTTCCACCTGGGAGGGAGGGGCCTTCCACCAATCATTTAGGAGATCCTCTGGCCAGACTCTCTGTGATTGGTCAAAAGCACCTTGCATGACTACAAGGCGCCATGTTTGCTACCAACTTTACAACCATCCTCTCACTACCCACGGCTCTACCACTCTTGAAAATATGTAGTCCTGATTGTAATCCACTTCAAGTACAATCAAATATGTAGTCCTGACTTGTAATCCACTTCAAGTAGAATCAAATATGTAGTCCTGACTTGTAATCCACTTCAAGTAGAATCAAATATGTAGTCCTGACTTGTAATCCACTTCAAGTACAATCAAATATGTAGTCCTGACTTGTAATCCACTTCAAGTAGAATCAAATATGTAGTCCTGACTTGTAATCCACTTCAAGTACAATCAAATATGTAGTCCTGACTTGTAATCCACTTCAAGTAGAATCAAATATGTAGTCCTGACTTGTAATCCCCTTCAAGTAGAATCAAATATGTAGTCCTGACTTGTAATCCACTTCAAGTAGAATCAAATATGTAGTCCTGACTTGTAATCCACTTCAAGTAGAATCAAATATGTAGTCCTGATTGTAATCCACTTCAAGTACAATCAAATATGTAGTCCTGACTTGTAATCCACTTCAAGTAGAATCAAATATGTAGTCCTGATTGTAATCCACTTCAAGTACAATCAAATATGTAGTCCTGACTTGTAATCCACTTCAAGTAGAATCAAATATGTAGTCCTGACTTGTAATCCACTTCAAGTAAAATCAAATATGTAGTCCTGACTTGTAATCCACTTCAAGTAGAATCAAATATGTAGTCCTGACTTGTAATCCCCTTCAAGTAGAATCAAATATGTAGTCCTGACTTGTAATCCACTTCAAGTAGAATCAAATATGTAGTCCTGACTTGTAATCCACTTCAAGTAGAATCAAATATGTAGTCCTGATTGTGATCCACTTCAAGTAGAATCAAATATGTAGTCCTGACTTGTAATCCACTTCAAGTAGAATCAAATATGTAGTCCTGATTTGTAATCCACTTCAAGTAGAATCAAATATGTAGTCCTGACTTGTAATCCACTTCAAGTGGAATCAAATATGTAGTCCTGACTTGTAATCCACTTCAAGTAGAATCAAATATGTAGTCCTGACTTGTAATCCACTTCAAGTAGAATCAAATATGTAGTCCTGACTTGTAATCCACTTCAAGTAGAATCAAATATGTAGTCCTGACTTGTAATCCACTTCAAGTAGAATCAAATATGTAGTCCTGACTTGTAATCCACTTCAAGTAGAATCAAATATGTAGTCCTGATTGTGATCCACTTCAAGTAGAATCAAATATGTAGTCCTGACTTGTAATCCACTTCAAGTAGAATCAAATATGTAGTCCTGATTTGTAATCCACTTCAAGTAGAATCAAATATGTAGTCCTGACTTGTAATCCACTTCAAGTGGAATCAAATATGTAGTCCTGACTTGTAATCCACTTCAAGTAGAATCAAATATGTAGTCCTGACTTGTAATCCACTTCAAGTAGAATCAAATATGTAGTCCTGACTTGTAATCCACTTCAAGTAGAATCAAATATGTAGTCCTGACTTGTAATCCACTTCAAGTAGAATCAAATATGTAGTCCTGACTTGTAATCCACTTTAAGTACAATCAAATATGTAGTCCTGACTTGTAATCCACTTCAAGTAGAATCAAATATGTAGTCCTGACTTGTAATCCACTTCAAGTACAATCAAATATGTAGTCCTGACTTGTAATCCACTTCAAGTAGAATCAAATATGTAGTCCTGACTTGTAATCCACTTCAAGTAGAATCAAATATGTAGTCCTGACTTGTAATCCACTTCAAGTAGAATCAAATATGTAGTCCTGACTTGTAATCCACTTCAAGTAGAATCAAATATGTAGTCCTGACTTGTAATCCACTTCAAGTAGAATCAAATATGTAGTCCTGACTTGTAATCCACTTTAAGTACAATCAAATATGTAGTCCTGACTTGTAATCCACTTCAAGTAGAATCAAATATGTAGTCCTGACTTGTAATCCACTTCAAGTACAATCAAATATGTAGTCCTGACTTGTAATCCACTTCAAGTAGAATCAAATATGTAGTCCTGACTTGTAATCCACTTTAAGTACAATCAAATATGTAGTCCTGACTTGTAATCCACTTCAAGTAGAATCAAATATGTAGTCCTGACTTGTAATCCACTTCAAGTAGAATCAAATATGTAGTCCTGACTTGTAATCCACTTCAAGTAGAATCAAATATGTAGTCCTGACTTGTAATCCACTTCAAGTAGAATCAAATATGTAGTCCTGACTTGTAATCCACTTCAAGTAGAATCAAATATGTAGTCCTGACTTGTAATCCACTTCAAGTAGAATCAAATATGTAGTCCTGACTTGTAATCCACTTCAAGTAGAATCAAATATGTAGTCCTGACTTGTAATCCACTTTAAGTACAATCAAATATGTAGTCCTGACTTGTAATCCACTTCAAGTAGAATCAAATATGTAGTCCTGACTTGTAATCCACTTCAAGTACAATCAAATATGTAGTCCTGACTTGTAATCCACTTCAAGTAGAATCAAATATGTAGTCCTGACTTGTAATCCACTTCAAGTACAATCAAATATGTAGTCCTGACTTGTAATCCACTTCAAGTAGAATCAAATATGTAGTCCTGACTTGTAATCCACTTCAAGTAGAATCAAATATGTAGTCCTGACTTGTAATCCACTTCAAGTAGAATCAAATATGTAGTCCTGACTTGTAATCCACTTCAAGTAGAATCAAATATGTAGTCCTGACTTGTAATCCACTTCAAGTAGAATCAAATATGTAGTCCTGACTTGTAATCCACTTTAAGTACAATCAAATATGTAGTCCTGACTTGTAATCCACTTCAAGTAGAATCAAATATGTAGTCCTGACTTGTAATCCACTTCAAGTAGAATCAAATATGTAGTCCTGACTTGTAATCCACTTCAAGTAGAATCAAATATGTAGTCCTGACTTGTAATCCACTTCAAGTACAATCAAATATGTAGTCCTGACTTGTAATCCACTTCAAGTAGAATCAAATATGTAGTCCTGACTTGTAATCCACTTCAAGTAGAATCAAATATGTAGTCCTGACTTGTAATCCACTTCAAGTAGAATCAAATATGTAGTCCTGACTTGTAATCCACTTCAAGTAGAATCAAATATGTAGTCCTGACTTGTAATCCACTTCAACAATGATGGTAATGATTGTAATGATGGTGATGATTGTAATGATGGTGATAATTGTAATGATTGTGATGATTGTAATGATGGTGATGATTGTAATGATTGTAATGATGGTGATGATTGTAATGATGGTGATGATTGTAATGATTGTGATGATTGTAATGATGGTGATGATTGTAATGATGGTGATGATTGTAATGATGGTGATGATTGTGATGATTGTAATGATGGTAATGATTGTAATGATGGTGATAATTGTAATGATTGTGATGATTGTGATGATTGTAATGATGGTGATGATTGTAATGATGGTGATAATTGTAATGATTGTGATGATTGTGATGATTGTAATGATGGTGATGATTGTAATGATGGTGATGATTGTAATGATGGTGATGATTGTGATGATTGTAGTGATGGTGATGATTGTAATGATGGTGATGATTGTAATGATGGTGATGATTGTAATGATTGTAGCGATGGTGATAATTGTAATGATGGTGATGATTGTGATGATTGTAATGATGGTGATGATTGTAATGATGGTGATGATTGTAATGATTGTAACGATGGTGATAATTGTAATGATTGTGATGATTGTAATGATGGTGATGATTGTAATGATGGTGATGATTGTGATGATTGTAATGATGGTAATGATTGTAATGATGGTGATAATTGTAATGATTGTGATGATTGTGATGATTGTAATGATGGTGATGATTGTAATGATGGTGATAATTGTAATGATTGTGATGATTGTGATGATTGTAATGATGGTGATGATTGTAATGATGGTGATGATTGTAATGATGGTGATGATTGTGATGATTGTAGTGATGGTGATGATTGTAATGATGGTGATGATTGTAATGATGGTGATGATTGTAATGATTGTAGCGATGGTGATAATTGTAATGATTGTGATGATTGTAATGATGGTGATGATTGTAATGATTGTAGCGATGGTGATAATTGTAATGATTGTGATGATTGTAATGATGGTGATGATTGTAATGATGGTGATGATTGTAATGATTGTAGCGATGGTGATAATTGTAATGATTGTGATGATTGTATTGATGGTGATGATTGTAATGATTGTGATGATTGTAATGATGGTGATGATTGTAATGATGGTGATGATTGTATTGATGGTGATGATTGTAATGATGGTGATGATTGTAATGATGGTGATGATTGTAATGATGGTGATGATTGTATTGATGGTGATGATTGTAATGATGGTGATGATTGTAATGATGGTGATGATTGTAATGATTGTAACGATGGTGATAATTTTAATGATTGTGATGATTGTAATGATGGTGATGATTGTAACGATGGTGATAATTGTAACGATTGTGATGATTGTAATGATGGTGATGATTGTGATGATTGTATTGATGGTGATGATTGTATTGATGGTGATGATTGTAATGATGGTGATGGATGAGCAAAGCAAGCTCCCCTTTAAGTGTTGTGAGATTGTCAAATAATAAAATGAAAGTTAAAAAAATGTTAATGGTTGTAAACATTGTTGATGTCACCTGAAGATGATCCAGACCTACGTGGAACACATGGAGCGCTCCAAGATGCAGCAGTCAGCTAGCTATTAAAAGACTCGGCCTTCCTCGGGCTGTCAATCTTGTGGCTTGAATTCATCCGGCCCACATTGCAGGAAAGTGAATGCATGTGTGTGTGTGTGTGTGTGTGTGTGTGTGTGTGTGTGTGTGTGTGTGTGTGTGTGTGTGTGTGTGTGTGTGTGTGTGGTCATGTACTTGTGGTGGTCACATACTTGTGGTGGTCATCTTGTGGTGGTCACGTACTTGTGGTGGTCATGTACTTGTGGCGGTCATCTTGTGGTGGTCACCTACTTGTGGTGGTCATGTACTTGTGGTGGTCATGTACTTGTGGTGGTCATCTTGTGGTGGTCACGTACTTGTGGTGGTCATCTTGTGGTGGTCATGTACTTGTGGTGGTCATCTTGTGGTGGTCATGTACTTGTGGTCATCTTGTGGTGGTCATGTACTTGTGGTGGTCATCTTGTGGTGGTCATCTCATCTTCATGTCTTTCAACAAAAGAAAGTAGAGGCCTTAATATTGCAACAACACATGTTCATGCATCAGTGACTATATTTCTGGACTAGAGAGCGCACGGGTATATAAGCCACACCCACTAAAGTTCAGTAAAAAAGTATATTTCCATACACCGGACTATAAGTGGCAGATATATACCTTGTGAAATTGTTTTTTTATACAGAAATATTTATTTAAATACCTTAATTGTTTACAAACGGTGTGTGTAACGCGGCAGTAAAATGGCTGATCAAACAAAACAGAAGTCACTAGCTGCGCAAGCTAGCTCTCCAATCAGCTAAACAGACTGAATAACTCCATGTTGACATCTTGGTGACTTTACCGAGGAATTAATCAAAGTGAAACAATACAAAAAGAATGTTGTTGTAAGTTAATAATACTAACACAGACACTGTTAAACCAGTTAGCATGTTAGCTATGATGCTATCTTGATGACATTATGACAGCATGCATGAAAACACTCCTACAGACATCACACATGGGGCGCCTTAGTCAGTAAGAAGAGTTTTATTTATTAGTGTTTATGAGTGACTGAAAGCTATTTGTGGGCCAATGTTTGCATAGTTCCATGTATCATGTCATGTTCCTGTCTCACTGCCTGTCCTGTGTCCTGTCTCACTGCCTGTCCTGTGTCCTGTCTCACTGCCTGGCCTGTGTCCTGTCTCACTGCCTGGCCTGTGTCCTGTCTCACTGCCTGGCCTGTGTCCTGTCTCACTGCCTGGCTGCTGTGTGCTCAGTCAACGCCACACCTGGAGGAAAAGGTAAATCCAACACCTTTTCCTCCAGCTCCAAACCAAACTCCCCCTAATATGTAGAATGTGTGTAGACTACATGACATGTTAGTTTCCATCTGATATGTAGAATGTGTGTAGACTACATGACATGTTAGTTTCCATCTGATATGTAGAATGTGTGTAGACTACATGACATGTTAGTTTCCATCTGATATGTAGAATGTGTGTAGACTACATGACATGTTAGTTTCCATCTGATATGTAGAATGTGTGTAGACTACATGACATGTTAGTTTCCATCTGATATGTAGAATGTGTGTAGACTACATGACATGTTAGTTTCCATCTGATATGTAGAATGTGTGTAGACTACATGACATGTTAGTTTCCATCTGATATGTAGAATGTGTGTAGACTACATGACATGTTAGTTTCCATCTGATATGTAGAATGTGTGTAGACTACATGACATGTTAGTTTCCATCTGATATGTAGAATGTGTGTAGACTACATGACATGCTAGTTTCCATCTGATATGTAGAATGTGTGTAGACTACATGACATGTTAGTTTCCATCTGATATGTAGAATGTGTGTAGACTACATGACATGTTAGTTTCCATCTGATATGTAGAATGTGTGTAGACTACATGACATGTTAGTTTCCATCTGTCTGCTTGATGCTCTCACAAGTCAGCATAGACCACAAACACTTGTCATGTTTCACAACATTAAGAACACAACATATCAGTGTCAATACACGATGATAATTAATGATAACATATACATATCAGTGTCAATACACGATGATAATTAATGATAACATATACATATCAGTGTCAATACATGATGATAATTAATGATAACATATACATATCAGTGTCAATACACGATGATAATTAATGATAACATATACATATCAGTGTCAATACACGATGATAATTAATGATAACATATACATATCAGTGTCAATACACGATGATAATTAATGATAACATATACATATCAGTGTCAATACATGATGATAATTAATGATAACATATACATATCAGTGTCAATACATGATGATAATTAATGATAACATATACATATCAGTGTCAATACACGATGATAATTAATGATAACATATACATATCAGTGTCAATACACGATGATAATTAATGATAACATATACATATCAGTGTCAATACACGATGATAATTAACGATAACATATACATATCAGTGTCAATACACGATGATAATTAATGATAACATATACATATCAGTGTCAATACATGATGATAATTAATGATAACATATACATATCAGTGTCAATACACGATGATAATTAATGATAACATATACATATCAGTGTCAATACACGATGATAATTAATGATAACATATACATATCAGTGTCAATACATGATGATAATTAATGATAACATATACATATCAGTGTCAATACATGATGATAATTAATGATAACATATACATATCAGTGTCAATACACGATGATAATTAATGATAACATATACATATCAGTGTCAATACACGATGATAATTAATGATAACATATACATATCAGTGTCAATACACGATGATAATTAATGATAACATATACATATCAGTGTCAATACACGATGATAATTAATGATAACATATACATATCAGTGTCAATACACGATGATAATTAATGATAACATATACATATCAGTGTCAATACACGATGATAATTAATGATAACATATACATATCAGTGTCAATACACGATGATAATTAATGATAACATATACATATCAGTGTCAATACACGATGATAATTAATGATAACATATACATATCAGTGTCAATACACGATGATAATTAATGATAACATATACATATCAGTGTCAATACACGATGATAATTAATGATAACATATACATATCAGTGTCAATACACGATGATAATTAATGATAACATATACATATCAGTGTCAATACACGATGATAATTAATGATAACATATACATATCAGTGTCAATACACGATGATAATTAATGATAACATATACATATCAGTGTCAATACACGATGATAATTAATGATAACATATACATATCAGTGTCAATACACGATGATAATTAATGATAACATATACATATCAGGGTCAATACACGATGATAATTAATGATAACATATACATATCAGTGTCAATACACGATGATAATTAATGATAACATATACATATCAGTGTCAATACACGATGATAATTAATGATAACATATACATATCAGTGTCAATACATGATGATAATTAATGATAACATATCAATATTAGATGTTTTGAAACAGTTTATTTACAAACCACTTGCTGATATCATGAATGATGTTTAATCCTACATTTTAAACATTTGATCTCCTTCACCTTCTCCTGTCAGTCATGTGATGAAATGATCTTTGCTGACTTGACAATAATGACTTGACAATAATGACTTGACAATAATGACTTGGCAATAATGGAGTAATGTTCAGAATGAAAAGTAACATTTGAGTCTCTCTCTCCTTCTCTCTCGCCCATCAGCAAAGCAGAGCGCCCGCCATCGCTGAGCCTCCACCCCAGTGGTGAGGGCATGGTAGGTGGGGGCGTGGGGGGAGTGTCTGTTCCTACACCTGGGGAGCCTCCACCCCAGTGGTGAGGGCATGGTAGGTGGGGGCGTGGGGGGAGTGTCTGTTCCTACACCTGGGGAGCCTCCACCCCAGTGGTGAGGGCATGGTAGGTGGGGGCGTGGGGGGAGTGTCTGTTCCTACACCTGGGGAGCCTCCACCCCAGTGGTGAGGGCATGGTAGGTGGGGGCGTGGGGGGAGTGTCTGTTCCTACACCTGGGGAGCCTCCACCCCAGTGGTGAGGGCATGGTAGGTGGGGGAGTGGGGATGGGGTGTCTGTTCCTACACCTGGGGAGCCTCCACCCCAGTGGTGAGGGCATGGTAGGTGGGGGCGTGGGGATGGGGTGTCTGTTCCTACATCTGGGGAGCCTCCACCCCAGTGGTGAGGGCATGGTAGGTGGGGGTGTGGGGATGGGTGTCTGTTCCTACATCTGGGGATCCTCCACCCCAGTGGTGAGGGCATGGTAGGTGGGGGCGTGGGGGGAGTGTCTGTTCCTACACCTGGGGAGCCTCCACCCCAGTGGTGAGGGCATGGTAGGTGGGGGCGTGGGGGGAGTGTCTGTTCCTACACCTGGGGAGCCTCCACCCCAGTGGTGAGGGCATGGTAGGTGGGGGCGTGGGGGGAGTGTCTGTTCCTACACCTGGGGAGCCTCCACCCCAGTGGTGAGGGCATGGTAGGTGGGGGCGTGGGGGGAGTGTCTGTTCCTACACCTGGGGAGCCTCCACCCCAGTGGTGAGGGCATGGTAGGTGGGGGAGTGGGGATGGGGTGTCTGTTCCTACACCTGGGGAGCCTCCACCCCAGTGGTGAGGGCATGGTAGGTGGGGGCGTGGGGATGGGGTGTCTGTTCCTACATCTGGGGAGCCTCCACCCCAGTGGTGAGGGCATGGTAGGTGGGGGTGTGGGGATGGGTGTCTGTTCCTACATCTGGGGATCCTCCACCCCAGTGGTGAGGGCATGGTAGGTGGGGGCGTGGGGGGAGTGTCTGTTCCTACACCTGGGGAGCCTCCACCCCAGTGGTGAGGGCATGGTAGGTGGGGGCGTGGGGGGAGTGTCTGTTCCTACACCTGGGGAGCCTCCACCCCAGTGGTGAGGGCATGGTAGGTGGGGGCGTGGGGGGAGTGTCTGTTCCTACACCTGGGGAGCCTCCACCCCAGTGGTGAGGGCATGGTAGGTGGGGGCGTGGGGGGAGTGTCTGTTCCTACACCTGGGGAGCCTCCACCCCAGTGGTGAGGGCATGGTAGGTGGGGGCGTGGGGGGAGTGTCTGTTCCTACACCTGGGGAGCCTCCACCCCAGTGGTGAGGGCATGGTAGGTGGGGGCATGGGGATGGGGTGTCTGTTCCTACATCTGGGGAGCCTCCACCCCAGTGGTGAGGGCATGGTAGGCGGGGGTGTGGGGGGAGTGTCTGTTCCTAAACCTGGGGAGTGGGGGCGGGGCCATACCTCCTAGGATCGCCTCCTTCTTGTGTGACTGTTGATGATAGGATATTTCTTCTCCTTTAAAATTACATTTAAATATAGACTGTCATGTTTAAAATGTAATATAAATATAGTGTGTCATGTTTAAAATGTAATATAAATATAGTGTGTCATGTTTAAAATGTAATATAAATATAGTGTGTCATGTTTAAAATGTAATATAAATATAGTGTGTCATGTTTAAAATGTAATATAAATATAGTGTGTTATGTTTAAAATGTAATATAAATATAGTGTGTCATGTTTAAAATGTAATATAAATATAGTGTGTCATGTTTAAAATGTAATATAAATATAGTGTGTCATGTTTAAAATGTAATATAAATATAGTGTGTCATGTTTAAAATGTAATATAAATATAGTGTGTCATGTTTAAAATGTAATATAAATATAGTGTGTCATGTTTAAAATGTAATATAAATATAGTGTGTCATGTTTAAAATGTAATATAAATATAGACTGTCATGTTTAAAATGTAATATAAATATAGTGTGTCATGTTTAAAATGTAATATAAATATAGTGTGTCATGTTTCAAATGTAATATAAATATAGTGTGTCATGTTTAAAATGTAATATAAATATAGTGTGTCATGTTTAAAATGTAATATAAATATAGTGTGTCATGTGTCCAGGAGGATGGTTCAGAGTCTGACTCAGTGGGTGTGACCCCCAGCAGTGCAGGCAGCAACACACCCACATCCTCCCACTCGCTCACACCCGTCAACCAAGTCTTCTTCCCGCCCTCGGACTTGGACGTGACTCGTGCTGGAAACACTAGCAGGAAGAACAACAAGCGGCTCAGCCGGAATATGGAAGTCCAAGTCTCCCAGGAGACTAGGAACGTAAGCATTGGTGAGCATCTAGTCCTACTACACATCTAGTCCTACTACACATCTATATGGAAGTCCAAGTCTCCCAGGAGACTAGGAACGTAAGCATTGGTGAGCATCTAGTCCTACTACACATCTAGTCCTACTACACATCTATATGGAAGTCCAAGTCTCCCAGGAGACTAGGAACGTAAGCATTGGTGAGCATCTAGTCCTACTACACATCTAGTCCTACTACACATCTAGTCCTACTACACATCTAGTCCTACTACACATCTATATGGAAGTCCAAGTCTCCCAAGAGACTAGGAACGTAAGCATTGGTGAGCATCTAGTCCTACTACACATCTAGTCCTACTACACATCTATATGGAAGTCCAAGTCTCCCAGGAGACTAGGAACGTAAGCATTGGTGAGCATCTAGTCCTACTACACATCTAGTCCTACTACACATCTATATGGAAGTCCAAGTCTCCCAGGAGACTAGGAACGTAAGCATTGGTGAGCATCTAGTCCTACTACACATCTAGTCCTACTACACATCTAGTCCTACTACACATCTAGTCCTACTACACATCTATATGGAAGTCCAAGTCTCCCAAGAGACTAGGAACGTAAGCATTGGTGAGCATCTAGTCCTACTACACATCTAGTCCTACTACACATCTATATGGAAGTCCAAGTCTCCCAAGAGACTAGGAACGTAAGCATTGGTGAGCATCTAGTCCTACTACACATCTAGTCCTACTACACATCTATATGGAAGTCCAAGTCTCCCAAGAGACTAGGAACGTAAGCATTGGTGAGCATCTAGTCCTACTACACATCTAGTCCTACTACACATCTATATGGAAGTCCAAGTCTCCCAAGAGACTAGGAACGTAAGCATTGGTGAGCATCTAGTCCTACTACACATCTAGTCCTACTACACATCTATATGGAAGTCCAAGTCTCCCAGGAGACTAGGAACGTAAGCATTGGTGAGCATCTAGTCCTACTACACATCTAGTCCTACTACACATCTAGTCATACTACACATCTAGTCCTACCACACCTCTAGTCATACCAGTATCTTCCACTAGGATACAACACAACATCTAGTCATACCAGTATCTTCCACTAGGGTGTAACACAACATATAGTCATACCAGTATCTTCCACTAGGGTGTAACACAACATCTAGTCATACCAGTATCTTCCACTAGGGTTTAACACAACATCTAGTCATACCAGTATCTTCCACTAGGGTGTAACACAACATCTAGTCATACCAGTATCTTCCACTAGGGTTTAACACAACATCTAGTCATACCAGTATCTTCCACTAGGGTGTAACACAACATGTAGTCATACCAGTATCTTCCACTAGGGTTTAACACAACATCTAGTCATACCAGTATCTTCCACTAGGGTGTAACACAACATCTAGTCATACCAGTATCTTCCACTAGGGTTTAACACAACATCTAGTCATACCAGTATCTTCCACTAGGGTGTAACACAACATCTAGTCATACCAGTATCTTCCACTAGGGTGTAACACAACATCTAGTCATACCAGTATCTTCCACTAGGGTGTAACACAACATCTAGTCATACCAGTATCTTCCACTAGGGTGTAACACAACATCTAGTCATACCAGTATCTTCCACTAGGGTGTAACACAACATCTAGTCATACCAGTATCTTCCACTAGGATACAACACAACATCTAGTCATACCAGTATCTTCCACTAGGGTGTAACACAACATGTAGTCATACCAGTAGGGTGTAACACACCATGTAGTCATACCAGTAGGGTGTAACACAACATGTAGTCATACCAGTAGGGTGTAACACAACATGTAGTCATACCAGTAGGGTGTAACACAACATGTAGTCATACCAGTAGGGTGTAACACACCATGTAGTCATACCAGTAGGGTGTAACACAACATGTAGTCATACCAGTAGGGTGTAACACAACATGTAGTCATACCAGTAGGGTGTAACACACCATGTAGTCATACCAGTAGGGTGTAACACACCATGTAGTCATACCAGTAGGGTGTAACACACCATGTAGTCATACCAGTAGGGTGTAACACAACATCTAGTCATACCAGTAGGGTGTAACACAACATCTAGTCATACCAGCAGGGTGTAACACAACATGTAGTCATACCAGTATCTTCCACTAGGGTGTAACACAACATGTAGTCATACCAGTAGGGTGTAACACAACATCTAGTTATACCAGTATCTTCCACTAGGGTTTAACACAACATCTAGTCATACCAGTATCTTCCACTAGGGTGTAACACAACATCTAGTCATACCAGTAGGGTGTAACACAACATCTAGTTATACCAGTATCTTCCACTAGGGTTTAACACAACATCTAGTCATACCAGTATCTTCCACTAGGGTTTAACACAACATCTAGTCATACCAGTATCTTCCACTAGGGTGTAACACAACATCTAGTCATAACAGTAGGGTGTAACACAACATCTAGTCATACCAGTATCTTCCACTAGGATACAACACAACATCTAGTCATACCAGTATATTCCACTAGGGTGTAACACAACATCTAGTCATACCAGTAGGGTGTAACACGCCATGTAGTCATACCAGTAGGGTGTAACACACCATGTAGTCATACCAGTAGGGTGTAACACACCATGTAGTCATACCAGTAGGGTG